>NC_031490.1:234502-244506 GCF_001602025.1 Plasmodium gaboni | reverse complement strand
TATTATATATACGTTTTATGTTTTTTACTTTAAAATAATATACATGATTTATATAAAAAAAAATATTTTAAAGAATATTTTTTTTCTTTTTATTTATTAGCATATATTATTATACATATTGTATGTATATATTATATAAATATAGTATAGTAGTATATATTATGTATACCCAATAAAAGAAAAAAAAAATAATAAATAAATAAATATATATATATATATTTTATATTTATTATATATATTAATATATTTTTTTTTAAAATATATTTTATATATACATATATTATATATAATATATATATATCCTATGATTCTTTATTTCTTGTACTTTTATAATTTAATTTTTTATAAGGATAAATAAATATTTTTATGAAAAATATATTTTTAATAAGAAATATTTTTAATTTAAATATAAATTTTATGTATGTAATAAAATTGTTAAAATTCAGACTAAGAAATAATAAAAGGTTTTTCTATACTAATTCTATTTTATGTGTATAAATTTGTTAAGTCATAAAATGTATGTTTCTCTTCATATAATATATATATATATATATTTATTTATTATATTATATATTTAAAATTTTTTCGCTGTTTAAAACTGTGTGTGATTTTTTTTCTTTCTTTAACAGTAAGAGCATATTTTCTTTTTTTTTCATACCTAACCTGTGCATTATAATATTATATATATATATATATATATATATATATATTTGCAAATGTTTTAAAAATATATTTTTATATTTATGTAGTTATAAATTATTAAAGTTTATATATATATGATAATATCATTAAAAAGAATGTGATACAAACATATATGTATCTTTTTCCATATGATATGTAATGATTTCTTTTTCTTTTTTTTTTTTTTTTTAAATGATATATGTGAAATAATTTAATATGTAAAAATCGATATGAAAATGTGCAATAGTGATAAAAAAAATTGATGAAAAAAAAAAAAAAAAAAAATGGACATATAAAAAAAGTTTACAATATATATATATATATATATATATATATATTGATATATTTCATTTTTATTAATTGGTATCGTCGTGAGTACAGTATAATCTTAGTAAGGGCTTTAGTGGGTCCTTTAGAATTACATAATTACCATCTGGTTTTTCTGCTAAGTTATCAATAACAAATCTAAGAATACCCCACATATTTTCATATTTGAGTCCGATTTGTGTAGATAAATCTTTTGTTTTATGTGACTGTATGGAAAGAATATGATGATTATCTGGATCATTAGCATTTTTTCTTGAGACAAAACCTAGCTTAACATCATCACAACCACTTAATAATGCTTGTGATATAAATTTTTGTAATTTGGATGTATTATTACGTATTTCATTAGCTAATAGAGCTCCTTTTTGGTTTTCGATTTGTGATCTCCAATTTTTATGACTTTTAATATCATATTCATTTAATGCACATACATAAACATATGATTTGTTAACACCTTTAATTTGTGAATGTATTTCTCCTCTTGTTATTAATGTATAATTTTTTTTATTATTACTATGTATTAATGGTGGTATTTGGAATTTTCTATATCTATATAATATATCATTAATTTTCATATTTTTTATATTAAAATTACTGGATTCGAATTCTTCTGCAACATCATTTTTTAATATAACTTGTTTTCTAAATCTTTGATTTATTTTAACAGCTTCTATACCTAATGCTTGTAAACTATTAATTTTATTTTCATTATCTTGTGTTGGTGCATCTATTGAATTTTCATTAACAGTTAATAAATCTATTATAGAATCATCATCTTTATCTATTACTATTTTATTACCTTTTTTTTTTATAAGTATATGCCAAGAATATTTAGATTGAACACATGACATCAGACAAGATAATATCTGATCTGTACTAATAATAATAATATTATTTTTATTATTACTTTCTTCTTCATTTGTAAAAATTTTATTTTTATATTCAGAATTTAATATATTTATTAAATTATTATCTTCTTTAGTTTTTGGTATTAAATTAATTCCTTCTTTAATGTGATGAAATAATAAAGGTGGATTCTTAACATTTATGTTTTCGATTTTTTTATCATAAAAAAAACTTTTACCTTTATAAAATAAATCTTCTACTTTTAAATTATCAATTTTTATTATTTTCTTAGGTAATTCATTAAACATCATTTCACATTCAACAGTCCACAGTGGTGTGGGTTCAATACTCCATTCTGTAAAGATTCTATGTCTTGCATTGATTCTGGCTGTTTTGGCTTGTTGTAATAATTTCTGTTTCTTTTGTTCAGCTGTTTTTATTCTACTACTATATAAATTATCTTCTTCTTGTTGTTTCTGTGTAAATGCTTGTGTAGTATTTTGTTTATTATGTAGTTTTTTCTTATTAAATATACTACCCTTTTGTTTTTGACCAGCACGTAAATCCACAGTCTGAAATTGTAACTCTTCTTCAAAAGCATTCACATCATTCGAATTTTTATTTATATCCTTTGTATTCTTTTGATAAGTATTCAAAGTAAAATCGCACACTTTTCCTATCCTTTCAAATTTCATAGATGGCTCAAATTGATATTTTTTTATATCGGGCATGCAATAATTTACAAGTTCCTCATTTTTTGAATCAGGACCCCACGTCCTGTTGCTAATAACTCCGACCAAGTTGAAGTTCGACATTGTCATAAAAAAAAAAGGGGATATCTATATGTATAGGTAAAAAAAAATTTTTTAAAAGGTCAAAAATATTATAGCCTAGTATGTGCCACACTATATATATATATATATATTATATATATATATTTTACTTTTTTTATTCTTGCACTATTAAAATATATATATACAAAAAAATTATTTTATAAATATAAAATATGAATTGTTTCCTTATATAGTAATATTATTCTTAAAAATATATATATATATATATATATATATATATATATATACTTTATTATATTATGAAAATGTAAAAATATTAAAAGCTCATATAAATATAAAAATAAAAAAAAATTATGAAATATTAAAAGTCATAAAAATTCATGGAAAAATAAAAAAAAATATATATAATAATATTATTATATATGTAAAATATATTTTTTTCTTTTTTTTTTCTATATACATATTATTAACATATATAAGAAATATAATATTATTATGATATATATATTAATATATATAATAAACGTATAGTTGAATATATATATATATATATATATTTTATATTTACCGTAATATTCTTTATATTATTTATAATTATATATATTAAAAAATATACTTATATTACAACAATAAATTTTTTAAACCTTTTATTTTTATTCCCCTTAAAAATTTATTCTTTTATATTTCCTATATAATTAGTGCGATGTAATAAAAAAATAAAAAAAAATATAAATAAAAAATATATTATTATATATATGTTTTTTTTTTCTTTTAAAATAAAAGAACAAAGTATGAAAATATATCAAAAAAAATATTTGGAAGGAAAGTTTTTTTATATTGAAAAACATATATATTATATATATATATAATATATCATTATTTAATAAAATATTTATTATTAATAAGGACAATTAATAATTATTACCTGGTATGTTATTTTATTTATTTATTTTTTTTAATTTTTTTTATGAATAATGTTAAAATATCAACACGGAAATATGTAGATATTACGGTTTTTTTTACTTTTTATTTTATTTTTTTCCTTTTAACGTGTAATGGGGCATATTTAAATAAGGTTATAAATTTAGTTATGTATTTTTCTTCTTTTTTTTTTTTTTTTTTTTTTTTTTTTTTTTGTAGAAATATGTTCTTTACACTTAATTTCTTACATTAAAAATTAAAATAAGGAAAAAGGAAAAATGTATATGTTCATTTTTTTTTTTATATTGATATGTGTATATATAGTCATATATAAATATATATATAAATATAAATATATATAAATATATATATATATATATATATATAATCAAAAAAGGTACGTTCCTTGTTTTATTTTATTTTATGTTATATGGAATAATTTATTTTTTCTTCTTTTAATAACGTGCAGATATGTGTACTTTGAAAAAATTTGAAAATTTTATGTTTTAATAAAAAATATTTTTTTTTTTTTTTTTTTTATTCGTTATTTCATTGGTTATGTCTCATATATATATATATATATATATATATTTAAAGGCCTATCTGAAAAATAAATAATTATATTTTTATTATGATTATTTTTTTTTCTTTTATTACTTTTCCTTGTTAGTATTGTATAGATTATTTAGAAAAAATAAAATATATATATATATATATATATATATATATATGCTTGTATTTTTTTAATACAATTAATTGAAGTAATACTCTTTGTCCTTATATTATCTACAAATTTTATATAATTAAGAGAAAAGAAAATATAAACATTAATATGCTTTATATATATATATTTATTTATTTTTCTATTTTAATGAGAATGATTAGGTCAACATATAAATTTAATAGAATATTACTCAACAACTTTAATGAAAAAAGAAAAAATTTAAATATAACACACTGTGTATTTTTATATACACATAACATACATTCGTGCTTTTATAAAAAAATACATACAAATAATAATTCACAAGAAATAAAAAATGATACTACCGTAAAAAATAATAATAATAATAATATTTATAATAATAAAGAAAAAAGTAAGAACAAAATTTACTCTTTAAAATATGTTTTTGCTGTAGGTTTCTTATTTCTATATGGAACATTTGAATGTATAAATATCATACAACATAATGAGGATGTTCAAAAAAAAATAAAAATATATCCTAGTTTATATAATATTATTGATAAAGAAATTATTCCTCTTAAAATTAAATATGACAAAACGTTTATACGATTTAAAACATATATAGTAGAGTACATGAAAAGTATTGAAAAGGTAAACGATTATTTTATTCAAATAAATTCTCTTATTTTAAAATATTATTATAATTTAAAACATGTAATTATTATAAAAATAACGCATTTTTTAGATTTATTAGAAAAATTCAAATTACTTATTACAAGCCAAGAAACAAATCATATGGTCAAGAAAATTAACGAGGATTATGAAAAAAATATAAACGAAAAAATACATGAACAAGGTAATCGACTTAAGGGGGGTGATACAAGCGATTATAGAAATAATAATGAAAAGATCTATATATCCAATCATTCTGAGGATAGACTAATTCAATCCACATCAAAAAAAGATGATATAAAAGATTACGAAAATTTTTATATATCAGACGAAGGAGAGGCAAACAATGTAACTAATAATGATCCTATTGATAATACAAGAAAGATTATTACAGATGTAGATGATAAATATTTACAAGATGATATAAAAGACATCGTTGAATTATTAGACAATCAAAATTTATTTCATATAAAAGATGTTGAATATAATAAAGAAAACAAATCAGATATTATCAATAAGAATGTTAATACAAGTAATTATCTAACCGATTTGGATCTTTATGAATATAATATGAATATGGAAAATTATGCAGAGAATAATGATGAACCGACCAAAAAAAATTTAGACGAAGAAAAAGAATATCTAGATAAAGATTATAAAAATTTTGAAGATCATCAAAAATATCCAAATGGTGATGATTCAAATACAATATATATATCAAAAAACGAAATGAATAAAAATATAGATTATCATGATAATACTAATTATACTGTAAAAGGTGAGGAAAAGGATATATATACAATTGAAGAAAAAATAAATCAAAATGAAAACTATGATCAAAATATATATGTTGAAAATATGGATAAAAATATTTATGAAGACATCAATAAATATGCGCAGATTGAAAGAGATACAAATTATATAAATGAAAAGGATAAAGATACTATAATATTAACATATAATAATGAATATGTAGATAACGATGCTGTCAAAAATATATATGATATAAATTTAATTCAATCACTTGATGTAGAGAAAAAATGTCCTATTACATATTCTGAAGAAACAAACAAAAGTAACAATAAAATGGTTAAAAATTGTGAGGAAGGAAATGTAGATAATATTAATAAGAATATATGTAATCATGATGAACACAACAAAATAGATACTCCTGATTTGGTCATGAATAATGTGAATGATATAAAAAAAAAAAATATAAATGAGAAGAATTATAGAGATGGAAGAAAAAAAATAAATAAATTAAATAAATCTAAAAAGGAAAAAAGCAAAAAAAGTAAACACAATGTTTCACTACAAAATCATGATAACAATACAACTCATATGAGAACTTATAAACAATCGAAGAAATATAATATAATACAAAATATGCTATATAATGATAAACATTTTAATAATATATTTGACAAGAAAGTCAAACAGTTTGAAGATAAAATAGATAAATTAAATGAAAAACAATTAAAAAATAAAATTATAAAAATGTTTGTGAATGAATTAGTTAGTGAAAAATATAATCATATATTATTAGAAGATGAAAAAGGAACATTAATAAAAGTACTAAGTATAAAATATAAAGATATATTTTTAAAAAAAAAAAAAAAATTTGAAAAATATATGAAAAAATTTTTGTTAAAAAAATTGAAAGCAGATGAAAAGATATTAAAACAAAATTATATGAAAGAAAATAAAAAGTTTCAAAATTATATGATCAATATTAAAAATGAAGAATTAGAAAAAGAGAAAAAAAAAATTGAAGAACAATTTCAATTATTACAAGAAAATTATTTAAAAAAAATGAATATATATATATCTCATATTAATAATATAAAAGATATATTTACAAAAGAAATAAACAACAAATTTAATTTACAAAAGATTAATAATATACAAAACAAATTAGTAAATCTACAAAATTGTCTACTTCATGATATATCTATTGAACATATATTAATAGAATTAAAAAAAGACTTACACAATGATATATATTTAAATAAACTCTTTAAAATATTACCTAATAATTTTTTTTCTCATATATTTAAACCATCTAATAATAATAATGAAGAATTAAAAAAAGAATTTTATTATTTATATGAAGAATGTGTTCAACAAGCATTTCTAAATAAAGATGATAATTATTTTAAACAAATCTTAGGAAAAATAATGTCTTATATATATATTAAATATGAATATACATTAAATAATATACTCATTAGTTCATCTAACCATAGTATTTTAAAAAATAATTTATTAAATCTATCATATGCTTTAAGTAGTATACAACATAATAAATTAATTGATACCTTGAGATATACAAACGACTTAACAGGAAATTGTAAGGAAATATTTCTTTCTTTTAATGAGCATATAAAAAATGTTATCTTATTTAAATTTTACCTCAGATTAGTTGTCTCAAGAATAATGCTTCTTAATAAAACATTGAATTCATGCGACTAAACATCCAAATATTAGTATATATATATTACATAAATATTATACATATATATATATATTTTTATATATATATATTTATATAGGTTCATATATATATATACATATTAACAAAATAAATGCAAATTCACAAACTATTACATATACACATCTCAATTTATAATTGACCATAAAATAATATAACACAATGATATATGTGGATACACAAAAAAATGTGCCTGTCAAATATATATATTTATTTAAAAATATATATATGTATATATATTATTAAGTACACGTATACATAAAAAAAAAAAACAATAGAGAAACAAGAAAAGTATTTATATAATTAAAAAAAAAAAAAAAAAAAAAAAAAAAAAAAAAAAAAAAAAAAAAAAAAAAAAAAAAAAAAACATATAAACACATACACCTATTTAATAACTCTTTTTACATGAATTTCTTTTTTATGTTTTCTTTTTTTTCAATAATAAAATTTTATGTGTATTATAATTTCATGTCTTCTATATATATATTTCGTCTTAATAAAAAAAAAAAAAAAAAAAAAGGCAAAAATTTTTTTAAGTATCAACGGTTATGTGTATACATATTAATATAAGACATAATAATATTTTATTGAACATAAATATGTGTATATAAAAATATATATATATATATATATATATATATATATATATTATAATAATAATATTTCGATTAAAATGAAATATGTATATATATTAATATATATATATATATGTGCATTTTAATTCTAAATAATATATTTTTATATGCACTAAATATATTTTAAGATCCTTAAAACGCATGCAGTATTTTTATTTTATCTCTTATCTTGCGTCATATATATATATATATAATACATATTTATATATGTGTACCTTTTATAATTTTGTTTTAAAAAATAAATATTAGGATATCTGTTTTCTCTAAAATTTTTCCTTTATAGAGCATGCACTATATGGAAATGATGATATATCTATATTTATATTTATATTTATATATTTTATTTTATTTTTTTTTTTTGAAAAAATGCTGTATTTATAATAGTTTATATAATAACAATATAAGCGAATATATTTCACACACAAATAAATCACAATATATTAATACATATATATATGAATAGGTTTCTTTTTATAATTTTTTTTTTTATGTGCACATAAAATAAATAAACAATATATATATTTTTAACGTATCCTCTTGTAACATTTATAGGAATTAGGTTATATAACTATTGTATCGATTATATAATTATATTATTATATATTTTAAGAACTATATATATATATATATATATATCTTTACATTTACATTATATAAATATATTTATATGAAAAAAATTTAAATACACATGTGCATAACTTAATATTAAAAGAAAAAAACAAGGCTGTTTAGGGGTTGACATAAAAATGAATACCTATATATAAATATATATATATATATATATTTGTATTTTTTTATTTTTTTATTTTTTTATTTTTTTATTTCTTTTATTATTCCTTTTATTTGTGTGAAGGACATGTTTTTAAAAAGCATATGTTTTTTTTCTGTATATATATAAATGTTTAAGTAAAAACTAAAATATCATTTCATATATTCTTATAACATCGAATAAACAAAAAAAAAAAAAAAAAATATTTTATAAAATTAGAAAGCCCTTAATATATTTTTTTGTATTGATAACTAAGTGAATGCCTTAAATAAAAAATTCTTTCGATACATAGCATAAATACATTGACATATGAAGGTATTTATTTAATTTGTTCATATGATATTTAAGCATAAATATATTTGCTTATAATAAAATTAAAGTGTTCAATATAATTCTATTTTTTTTTTTTGACATATATATATATATATATTCTATTTCTTAGTATGTATATATAATGCACATGTTTAAAAAATAAAGAAAAATATATGTATATATATATTTTCTTTTTCAATTAAATATGAATGCAGATATAACTGTATACATAATACATATACAATAAAATTTAATGGCTATTTACATACTATAAGGGGATATAGATGCTAATAAATTATAAATATTATATATATGTATATATTACTTTCATCCTCCAATATATATTTTACAATATATATATTTATATGTATAATAAAATATATTATATATGTATGATGATTGTTTTAATAGGGCTTTCTTATTTGTGTTTACTCTTTTTATTATAACCTACATTTATTGACATTTTAAATATAAGAAGTACATTATAAGAGCTACTATTAAAGTTGCATGACACATATAATGCATGTTATAATATGGAAAGTTATACATACATATATATATATAATATAAACGTTTCGATAATATTATAATATAAAAAAATAAAATATAGGAACAAACTAAAGGGCTTATAATACATACACATTGTTTAAATAAATATGTATACAAAATATATATGTATATATATATATATATATATATATATATATATAGATATATATTTATGTATATGTATAAATTTTTTTTTTTATAAATAAGGCCTATAAAATTTTATGACTTTTTTTTTTTTTTTAAGCATTATTTTGTTGTATCGCGATATTATGTACACATAATAAAAAATAAATGAATATTTTCTTTTTTTTTTTTTTTTTTT
>NC_031490.1:231876-234202 GCF_001602025.1 Plasmodium gaboni | reverse complement strand
TTTTTTTTTTTTTTTTTTTTTTACGTTTAAAAATGTATTATATTTAATTATAAATTTATTTTCATTCTTTTTTTTTAAATGTGCATTTTATTACATATTAATAAGAAATATAATATATAATATTTTATATACATCATTTAAAAAAATAAGTTTTTTATTTATCGCACGTTTTATAAATCAGTGCATTCATAAGAATATAGAGAGGAAAAAAAAAAAAAAAAAAAAAAAAAAAAAAAGAGTGCAAACTATTATAATTTAATATATGTATAAATATAATATATATCATAAATTTATATATAGTGATATGCCTTTTTTTTTTTTTTTTATATATATACACTTTTACAGTAAACATTTTTTGCCTTCACCCCTTTGAAAAAAAAATATAAAAAATAAGAAAGGAAAATATAAGATATAATATTTTATCTGTGTATAACAATATATACGTTTTTATAATTTCATTTTATTGATAAGGAACGAAAAAAAGAAAAAAGAAAGTATAGATAAGAAAAATAAAATAAAATAAAAAAAGAAACTTGCATAAAAAATCGCAAGAAGAAGAAAGTGAAATATAATATATATATATTATAATACATATAATTTTGTAAACATTCCTATATATAATAGTTTTGTGTATATTTATATATATATATATATATATAATGTGCTGGAAAAAAAAAAAAGAAATATATATGAGAAATGAAAAAAAAATTAATCATACATATTTATAAAATATAAATATAACTCTATATATATATATATATGATGATATATTTTATATAATAATAATGTTATACATCATATAAATTTTTTTTTTTTATTTTTTTTATTTCCCTTTAATTAACTAAAGAATATATAACATAAAATCAATATTGTAATATATTATTATATAAGTACATATTTATAGATATATGTATATATATTTATTTTATATATAATATATCATTTTATATTTTTTTTACATAGTTTTTATAAATATCTCCTTGTTTTTTTTTCCCCTCATTTTTTTTTGTTTTTTCCATTTCCGTAAATTTTTGCTTATGCACATAATGCAATATAGTAGCTAATGGGAAAAAAAAAAAAAAGTGCTCAAGAAAAAATATAAATATTAGAATTGATACGAGAAGATTAATTTATTTAAAAAATATTAATAAAAGAAAAAAATTATATATACATATATATTATATATATACATATATTTATATTTATTTATAAAAAAATGCAATGAAGAAAAAAAAAAAATTCTTACGGGGACAAAAGTATTTATAAATATTATATATATATATTTATATATAATATGATATAAGAATATATATATATATATATATAAAGTAAATATATAAAAAAAAAAAAAAAAACTATTGATATATATTTATATAGTTTTTCATATTAAGTTTTGTATACATATAAATATATATATATATATATATAAATGTAAAAAATATTCTAATTTTTTTCCATATGTATAATATATATATGATCTTCATAATATTACTATTAAAAATTTTTTCTTACACAAGCTTTCCTATTAAATATCATATTATACTATATACTTATGTTACATATATATATAAATATATATATATGTTTATTTATTTATATTATAATATTTATATGTGAATTAATTACTTACATATTATGATATATATTATATATATAATATATATATGTAATAATAATGAACCAATAATGTTATAATTACATTACATACATATATATTATATATTATTATATATATAATAAAAAATACATTTATATATATATATATTATGTATATATAATATATTTAAGAACACATAAAAAAATAAAGAAAAAAAAAAGGAAAAAAAAAAAAGAAAAAAAACAAAGTAGCTTGATAAAAGAATTATATAATGATGAATTTGTATATATTTTTTTCATTGAACCTGTATTTTATTATATAATAAAATTTATTTTAGCTTTGATAAAGTATAAAAAAAAAAAAATTATTTTGAACAACCAAGTATATATATATATTAAATATATAACAAAATTATCAAATATATATATTATATATATATATCTAATTGTACATTTAATTTTTTTTTTTTTTTCTTTTATTATCTATTTTATTTATTTTATTTATATTTTTTGGCTTAATAATATATAAATATATTATATTTATATATTTATTTATATGCAAATTTTCCTGTTTTCCATTTTTTTTTTTTTTTTTTTTAAAGAAGCATAATTGATGTGTACATAAGTAGAAAAAGAAAGAACAATATATGATAGGAAAAAAAAAAAGGAAATATAGGAAAATAATAAATATAATATTAGAATAATAAGATAAATTTGGGAAAAAAAAAAA
>NC_031490.1:216243-231576 GCF_001602025.1 Plasmodium gaboni | reverse complement strand
AAAAAAAAAAATATATAATAAAAAAAAAAAAAAAAAAAAAAAAGAAAAAAATAAATAAAAAAATAAAAAAATAAGATAAAATGGAAAAAAAAAAAAAAAAAAAAAAAAAAGCAATAAAGAGAAAAAATAAAAAGAATTTAATATAGTGTTATCATATCCTTTTATTATATAATTTTTTAATTATTTTATTTTATTATATGTTCATACCAAAATTAATACTTAAATTAAAGTTAGACTATAAAATATAATATAATTAAAAAAATATATATATTCACGGGTGTATATAATAATATATTGTACATCATATATGTTTTATATTTTTATATGTATACCAACATATTATAATAATATACTTATGTATATTATATATTTATATATATGTATTTATTTATGTATGTATATATAATATATTAAATATGGAAACATTGGTAAATGAAAGAGAGATTAATATAAAGAATGAAAATGGAAATGAAAATAATAAAGAAATAATGATAGGTATGTCACATATGAATCATGATGATCAAGATATAATCTATGATAAGAAAGATGATATAGAAAGTCTTCGTTTACATTATACTGATCAAGAAAAATTGGATGTACCATCACTTGTTGAGATATGTAAACAACAATTGATTGTAATATTAAAAGATATGTGTTCAGATTGTAATACAACAGATGAAAAGACATCATTCTTGTATCATTTAAATAGATTAAGGAGTGCTGTAACGGTTGTAGATTTACATAATTATATAGCAGTTTTTGGTCCATGCTTAAGTTATAATAAATTACCGTCTACATGGAACATATCAGTATGTGATTATTTGAAGCAGCAATTAAATATATTAAGAGCAGCTGATTCTCAACAAAACGCTAACAATAATAATAATAGTAATAATAATAATAATAATAATAGTAACAATAATAATAACAATAATAACAATAATAATAATAATTATTTAAATTATTATGATATAAATAATGAATATGATGAAATTATGAGTGATAAGAAATTTCTTGGAATAAATAATTTTACACATATTACCTTACCAAATCATGGCAATATTAATTATAATAATATGAATAATCAAGGAACTACAACAAATAATAGTAATACTAATCCTAATGCTTCTCATAGTACAATAAAAGGTAATTCTCATTTGAATAATGCAAACAATGCAATGAATTATTCATATTCTGATCAAGATAATGTTGTAGATGATTATTATGATTGTTTGATGAGAACAAAATTAACAGAAGAAACACCTAATTCATTAAAATACATGTTAAATTTAAAAAACGAAACATTAAGTAATGCTGAATTTGAAAGTGTACTTTCTTATTTAAAAAAATATGAAATGAAATCATCTAAGGGTCACAACAAAAATAATTTGGACGATGATAATGCTATGATGAAATATAACAACAATAATAATAATAATAACAACAATAATAATAACAACAATAATAATAATAATAATAATAATAATAATATTAGTAATAGTAATAGTAAAGATTGTGATGAATATGATTTTCAAGAAGAATATTTAAAAGACAAAGCATTATATGATTCAGATATGGACGATAATACAAATCAACATCATACTAATCAACATCATGCAAATGTGCATCATCAAAAACATCATCTCAAACAACTTATTGATCATAACAATATTATAAATAATAATCGAAATAACAATGATAATAATATTATTAATAATAATAATAACACTTATTTAATAAATAACATGGATAATAATAATATAGACGGAAACAATAACAACAACAACAATAATAATAATAATATAAATAATCAATCTCATTTAATGCATAATAATATGAATAATAATAATAATAATAGTAGTACACTTATCAATAGAAATCATCTTATTAAATCTGAAAGAATGAAGAAAGGTGATGTAGTAGGTACTACTACATGGACAAAATCCACCACAGAAGGACATCCAGAATACTTACCCAGAATACCAGGAGTCCGTTTCAATCCGAAAAAGCAACAATGGCTAGCTGCATGGAATGATAATACCAGAGAAATAAGAAGATATTTTTCTGTTAAGCAATATGGATTTGAACAAGCTCGTATTTTAGCCGTTAAAGCAAGACAGGAAGCTGAAAAAGCTGGTGCTAGATGTAAACCTATGTTCCATGTACATGGTAGTAGAAAAGCGGTAGATGCAGCTATATCAAATGATTTGTTACGAAGTGAAATGGAAGAAAATTTTAACAGCATGCACATGAATCACACTAATAATAATAATAATAATCAACAACATCATCATCAACAGCATCAAAATAATAATAGTAATATGCATCATAATAATCACCATATGCATAATATGAATATTAACATGAACCATAACAACCTAAGTCATAATATGAGTCATAACATGAATCAAAATTATAATAATAATAACAATAATAATAATAATAATAATATGTATATAAATAATAACATTAATAATAATAATAATAATAATATTGGAAATGATGTTATACATAGAAAAGAAACTATTAAAGTGGAAAATAAAGGTGTTAAAAGAGGTAGAGGTAGACCACCAAAAAGAAAACTGAGTGAAGAATCACAAATGTCATTAGATGATATGGAACAAACATTATGTAGAAATAATAATGATAGTATGGAATTATTAGAATGTATGGAAGCATATGATAAAGATTGTTCTAGACCTATGAAAGGTGTTTCTTACAATGATAGAAAGGGTTCATGGCTAGCTTATTGGTCTATTGGAAAAAATTTCCAGATGAGAAGATTTCCTATTAAAAAGTTAGGCTTTGAAAAAGCTAAAGAGCTAGCTATTCAATGTAGATTAGAAGCAGAACAAGCTGGTGCAACAACTACAGAAAATAGAACAAAACGTATGAGAAATTTATTAACACTTAATTCTGAAAATGGATTAGAAATGATGATAGATCAAAATTCAATAGATAATGACGATAGCAGTGTAGTACATCAACATATGAAAGAGAAGGTTGGTGGGATGAATGGAAATTTACGTATGTCACGCATGCAAAATTATTCAGGTGCAGGTATGAGTGGACAAAATGTACATCAAACAAATAAATTACCTAATAGTGATGCAGGTCAAGATAGTGAAAATGAGTTTTCACCAACCAAAAGGACAAGAGCACCACGAGGAAGAAGAATGGAGAGTTTGACTGCTCGAGCTAGTGCATTAACACCGGTTGAAGGGGTTCGTTTTGATCCTTATTCTTATTCTTGGTTTGCTAAATATTTAGAAAATGAAAATTCGAAAGAACCTAAAATTTCTAAGTATTTATTGAAAAAATGGGGTTTCAATAAGGCTCATAGTTTGGCTGTTCACACTGTAAAATGTGCTTATAAGGCAGTTCCTTTTACAGATGAGGAATTGGTAAATATATTTAATGTTGATGTGAATAATTTAATAAATAATCAGAATAATATGATTAACTTGGGATTCCACGATGGATATGGAACTAATCAAGTTATGAATAATCAGATGATAAATCAGATGAAGAGTCAGTTGAACAATCAGATGACAAATCAGATGGCAAATCAAATGACTAATCAGATGGCAAATCATATGACTAATCAGATGGCAAATCATATGACAAATCAGATGACTAATCAGATGACAAATCAGATGACAAATCAAATGACAAATCAAATGACAAATCAAATGACAAACCAAATGAACAATCAAATGACAAACCAAATGAACAATCAGATGACAAATCAAATGAAAAGTCAGGTGAATAGCCATATGAATGGAAATATGTTTAATGCAAATAATAGCAATGGTACTAATATGATTGGTAATATAAACATGATAAATAATATGGTGAATAACAATATGGATAATAGTGTGAATAATAATTATAATAATAATTATCAAGGAAGTGGAAATAATGGATTGACTAATATGACAAGTGGTGTTATGAATAATAATAGTGGTGAGATAGATATGGATGATAATGATAATTTAGAGAATAACGACAATGAAAATATGATGACACTTGAGAAGGAAGATAGTATAAATAATGATAGTATAATAACAACAACAACGGCAACTAATATAAATAGTTGTAATAATAATAGTAATAATACAAATGTGTTATTAAATAGGTTGGTGATGTCTAACGGCTTGAATGGCACTACAAAAATGAATATCATAAATAATTACAATAATAATAGTAGTGGTGGTGGTGTTAATGTTAATATGAATAATGTGCATAATAATGATAATATGAATACTTATAACAATAATAATAATAATATTTTAAATGATGGTATTAATATGGTTGGAAATAACGAGAATATGATTCATAAGAAAAATGTGATTAATCGTATAAATAATGATATGGAAGAAAATTTAGGAAATATAAATAATAATAATAATATCAATAACAACAGCAACAACAGCAACAACAACAACAATAATAATAATAATAATAGTTTGAGTGGTTTTATGAATGAGCATAATATAACAAACAATTGTGGTATATATGGGAGCAATGAAGCTATAAATAATAATGGACTTCTTGATGAAGGACGTCTTAATTTAATTCATGCAGCAGGGAAACAAGTTGATAAAAATAATATGCAGAGCGGTTCAACAACTGTAGTTAATATACTAAATAATGATGACACTTATATGAAGAATAATATGAATTATATAAATATAGATAATATGAAAAATAATGAAAATAATATAGTTGATGATAATCATAATAATATTGTAGAAATGAATAATCTCTCAGTTCAAAATAATATTTTAAATAATAATGATGATCATCATATAATAAATAACACAGAAGATGTTATGTCTACAAATAATAAAGATAATTCTGGATTAAACGGTCAAAGTACTATGCTTATAAATAGTAATGAAGAAAATGATGACACAGGATTAGATACTATTATTCAAGCACCTATGGAAAAAAGAAATTATGTTAATATCATAATAAATGAACAAGGAACAGCTGATAACAATTCAAATATAGACAGTAGTAATAATAGTTATTCAAATAATGTGTATACTAAAAATATAAATAGTAATTATAATGCATATAGTAATGAAAATTCAAACACTACAACTAATGAACAAAATGATTCTTCTATGTATTATATGAATGTAAACTCAGAAATACAAACAGAACATTTATAATATATATATATAAATGTATTCAAATATATATAATATGTGTAATTTATATAATATATTTTTATGTGATAAATCAAGATTTAATATATAATATTAGGAATTCATAAATATATAAATATATATATATATATATATATATATATATATATATGTATATATATTTGCAACTTTCAATGGTTGTTATATATATTTTATAATTTTTTATAAAAAAAAAAAAAAAAAAAAAAAAAAAAAAAAAAAAAAAAAAAAAAAGACAGATAGATAGATAATATGTATGATTTATGATATGTGATGATTATAATAAGAATTAAAATAATAATTAAAATATATATTTATAGTGGTATATCATCTGAAAATATAAAAAATAAAAAAATAATAATAATCACTTTATACATATATATATATATATATATAATATATAACAAATTAATAATACTTCTTATATTTTGTATATATTAAACAAATTAAAGAAATATTATAATACAATAATTTGTATATTTAAAAAATTCATTTTATATGAAATTTATATATATTATATTCCAATCAGTATATAATATACCAATAAAAAAAAAAAAAAGAAAAAACAATAAAAAATAAAATAATAAAATAATAAAATAATAAAATTAGTGGAATACAAATATAACTCTTTTGTATTCCATTTTATTTGAATGAATGTAGATATATACATTTATATATATATATATATGTTACCAATTATTTTTCATGTTTTTATTTTTTTTAATTATTTATACATATATATATATAATATATTTTTATGTTTTTATATGTACACATATATATAAGTGTATTACAATATGTAACATTTGGATGAAGTGACCATTTCATTTTTTCCTACTTATAAGCTACCAAAAAAATAAAAATAAAATAAAAAAAATATATGTAATAAAATATAATAATATAACAAAATTATTACAAAATAGCAAAAAAGAAAAAATACTAAACAAGGAATATTTAAAAAAAAATTAAATATTCACAAATAAAAAAAAATTTTTTTCTCATTTTTTTTTTTTTTTTTTTTTTTAGACAATTTTTTTTATTTTATGCTGTCATTAATTTATTTATTATTATTTATTCTATTATTTTTTTTTTTATTTATTTATTTTATTAATTTTACCGAATACGTATAACATTTGTATATAATCTTATATATATATTATTTATATTTATATATATTTCTTTTTTTTTTATATATTACCATATATTATATGTAATGGTTTAAATTTTTTTTTTTTTTTTTTAAATTATCTACAAACTTTATAAATCTGAATATTAATTATATATTAATATATGTATTATTAAAATGACCATAAAAATAAAGTTTTCCTTTATAATTAAATATAGATGTGTATATGTGTTTAAAAAGGGAAAAAAACAAAAAAAAAAAGTAAAATGAAAAATAAAAAATAAAAAATAAAAAATGATCTTATTATGGGTGATATGGAATTACATAATTATTTTACATATAATACATTAAAATATAGAATTAGGAGGCCAATTTTATTGAGTTAGATATATATCAAAAGCACGTTTAAGAAATAAAAATAAATCCTATACATATATATATATATATATATATATATATATATATATATGTATATGCTTTTTTGCGTGACATGTGTGTATTTTCTTATCTTCCTTTTTTTACAAAATTTGCTATACTGGTAATTTTTTCTCGAAGGCTTGGTGTTATTTCAGGCTTTGCCCTTTGATGTATTTCTAGATGTTTTAATATTTGTCCAGCTCTATACCAGTTTATATCACTATTCTGTCTTAAACTCATAAATAAATTTTTTTTTCCATCTAATAACATACCTCTACTTTCTTTCAATTTTCTATTAGCTTCTAATGCTAACCTTTCTTGTTTTTTGGCATCTTTATAATTTTGACTTTGCTTAACACCGTAAGGTATTTTCTCTTTAATTTTTTTCGCTAAGTTTATTCGACATAATAAAAACATTTTTTATGTAAGAAATATAATATATGTATTATAATATGTTTTGCTTTTTCTTTTTTTTTTTTTAGCATATATTATAGACATATATTTATATATAACTATCAAAGTATAAAATAAACTTTCTCTTCATTCAGATCATGATTATTACTATTACGTATATTGGATTCTTTTTTTTTTTTAATTCTTTTTATATGCATATGTGTGAAACACATAAAGAATATCAGGAATGAAAATATGTATATATGAATTGATGAGTTTTAAAATAAAAACACACAATGAATATATAAAATATAAATAAATATATATATTATTATTATTATTGTTATTTCTATATTTTTCTTTTATGCTACATATGGTTAATTATATATTTACATGAATAAAATATTATATATTACATTATTCAAATTTTATATGATACAATACTCCAAAAATTATATATATATATATATATATATTTATTTATTTATTTATTTATAACCTTATTTATCAGATCAAACCCAATGGTATATTAAAAGCCAATGATGATATAACAAAATCTATATGACGTTCTTTATTTTTTTTTTGAGTATTTTTTATATGTTCCACATTTATATTTTCTTGACTTGATTCAGAATCTGAATTTAAGATATGAGATAATAATTCTTTATCATGAATTAAATAATCATTATTACTATCATACTCTGGTAAGTTCTCTTCATAATTATAATGAGAATCTTCTTTACTTTTTTTTTCTTCTTTTTCTGTTATATCCTTAGATCTTGCTTTTATTTTTTTTAAATATTTCCTATTATATTTCTTATCTTTCAAAACCATTTTTTTTTTTTTTTAAAAGTCAAATGAAAATTACATAATGGTAATTAAATTAAGGACATATATATATTATAAATAAAAAAAAATATATATATATATATATATAATTATATATTTATTTATGCACTAAAAAAAAAAAAAAAAAAAAAAAAAAATATTAAATATATATATATATATATATATCTTATACGTATGTTAAATTAGGAATAATTTAAATTATATATTATATATACATTATATCAATATTTCCTATATAATTTTATGCCCTTTTTATATTTTAAAATATATATATATAATATATTTATATAATTCATATTTCTTTTGAAAAAATATTTTATTACTCTAACATTCAAACGCATATATTATATAATATATATATATAAATTTTCATTTAGTATATCCTATTTATAAAATACAATCCTGTTGTATTTATTGAAGTAGAGACACAAAGATTGTTATATCCTATGAAATATTATTTTATATGATTTTAATAAATTAATTATTTTATTTTTTTGGAAAAATATCATGTTTTAAAGAAAAACAAAATAAAAAGAATTATAATATATATATATGTAAAAACTTAAAAATATAATAATACACAAAAAAAAAAAAAAAAATATAATATATTTTAAAGAACATTAAAAATTATATTTCTATTTTATGTAATATATATATAACATATAACATATAATATATAACCCTTTCAATTATCAGAATAATCAGAATAACCATATAATAAACAAGTTTGTTTGGTTTCTACATTTTCTTTATTTTTATCATTTGAATGCTTTGATTCATTATTATCAACATCATTAATTTTATCAGTCTTCTTATTTTCGTTCTTTTTTTTTGTTTTAATAATAGCTTTTATATTTGGATTTAATATTTTTTTATTTTTTTGTTTAATAATTTTTTTTTTTATTTCTTTTATATTTATATTTTCTTCAGGAAGATTTTTAAAATTATTTTTGTCTTTCTGTTCTTTTTTTTTAAAACAATCCTTTATAGCTTCATTATATTCATAAGCAATTTCTTTTTCTCTTTGTTGTAATTTATTAAAGCTATAATTATTATTCATATCATAATTTTCGTCATATTCTGTAGGATTATCCATACCATTTATAATATCATACATATTATTTTCATTATCATAAGATGAAACATTTTCTTTATTATTTGTAATCTTTTTTAATTCTAGTTGTTCAGATAAACTTAAGAATTGATTATCTCTTTTAAACTCAGGTAATTCTTTTAATATTTTTTCTGCATCCTTTTCTTTAGAACTCCTGGTGTCCTGTTCAATTTCTAAAATACCATCCTCTGTGTACTCTTGTTTATAAATATGAGTTTTAACAAAATTCATTATGCTTTCAAAAAGAACAAAAAAAAAAAAAAAAAAAAAAATACATTTACATATATATATATATATATATATATATATGAGATGTACTTATTTATATCGTAGGAGAAAAAATTACTAAATAAATATTATATTATATTATTTAAATTTAAAACATACTCCATATATATAATATGCACACGTGATTCTTTCCCTTATAATGTAATAATCTTCCATGGAAACATTTTCGCTATATCAGAGTCTACTTATATATAAACATATTGATGTATATATAAATCTTATATTTTAAAAAAATATAAATCAGAGATTTATAAGAAATATATGAATATATACATATATATATATATATATATTTAATTTTTAAATTATGTTTATTTTGTTTTTACATTATATAACAACTTCCATGATGATAAATATATTATATAAATAAATATATCTACATCAATATATATATATATATATATATGTTTTTATCACAACAGAAAAAAAAAAAATATATATATTAAAAGAATAGGTATTTTATTTTTGAATGATTACTGAACTTTAATTTTTTTTTTTTTTTTTTTTTTTTTTTTTCTCTGCATATAAATTTGTATGCAATAGATTTAAATATGTTTCAATTTGTTTCATCAATAATATTTAGTAATATGAAAAAAAATATATATATATTTATATTTTTATATTTATATTTGTTTTATAATTTTTGAGGTAAATCTTAAATATATATATATATATATATATATATATATATGTTCTCTCTGTATATATAAAAAAATGTATAAATTGAGTACCACCTTTTATGCATAAAAATATAATATAATACTATATATATTATAATATATATATTTTTTATGTATACTTAAATTGAAATATACATATATATATATATATATATATTTATATATTTTTGTTATATTTAAAAGTTTAATTTATATCTACAACATGGACATGTTAAGTTAAATTTAAACCAGTTTTTGACACATTTCCAATGGTATGTATGTAAACAAGTTAGCTTAATACATTTATCATAGTCTTGGAAGTATTCAAAACAAACAGCACATTGTTCATTTATTAAATTACTCCTTAGTGTTGATGTTGTTGTATGTAATTCTCTTTTTTTGTTTATATGTTGATAATTTTCTTTATTTTTACTATCAATATTTTCTATGGAATTTTTAGTATAATTATTTTTAAAGTTTTTATTAAAAATATATTTATGTTTTGTTAACTGTTCTAAAAGCATTTCTTCTTTTTTATTATTTTCTCTTATATTTATATTTGAAGATGGAAATAATCGTAACAAGGAATCAGAATCTAGGTGTTGTAAAATGTTTAATATGGCATATGGTTTATATTCAAATGGTAAAGATCTGATATAATTAAAAGATTCTTTTGATATTACATCAAAGAATGTTGGTTTTATACAACCTTCTGTATAAATAAATGTATTACAACTAATTCTTCCTTTTCCATATTTTATATTTACTGGATCAATACCCATGATTTTAAATTGCACACCTTTATAAAAAAATGTATCATGAATCGAATATACATTTAAATAATGTCTTTCGATATATGGTTTAATATAATCCATGAACAAATCGTAATTATAAGTAGTTGGAAGAGTATCATACATTGGTACAATGTGTACATTTTTGTATTGTTCATAAGTATCAACACTTAATATTATTTCCTAAATAAAAAATATAAAGAAATACATATATTATATAATAAATAATATGTAATAAATGGAATTATTTTATTTTATTTTTTTTTCTATGAACAAGTCAGGTAAAAGTGATGAATTTTTTTTTTTATTTTATTTTATTTTATTTTATTTATTTTTTTTTTTTTTGGCTAACCGTATTTTTATCAATAAACCCAACATTCACATCAGAATCAATTTTCAAAATGAGGAATGTAAAATTATTTATGAGAAATAATTTCCCTGAATAGTATAATTTATTTTGATTTTTCTTAAAATATGGTTTTAAATAATTCATTAAAATTTTGTCTACTGTAACATTTTCATTTTTATTTTTTTTCACTTCCTTGTAGCTGTCAATATTGGCTACCTCGTCAATGTTAGTAAAATTGGCTAACTGATCATAATTATTACATTCGTTTACCTGACTACAACTATTACTCTTGGATATCTCATGAGAACTATCAACATTAGTTAATTGATCATCACTATCTTTTTTTCTCACAGTATCCTTTGTTGATAATTTGTAAGAAAAACAATCCAAAGAGTATGATACGAAGGAAAATGCTTCATGAAAAATTTGATTACTTTTTTTAAGTAAATATTTTTTTAGGGAGCCAAAATATTTGTGACATTTTTTTTCATATTTTTTATAATGTTTATCTTTTATAATTAATATATGTATTTTTCTTAAATTATCGACATATTTTCCATCAGTATAAATTAAAGTATCATGACTTAATATTCCTATAGAAGGGACACAATTGATAATAATATAATCAGTATGGTTATGAAAATTATTTTTATATTCAAATGTGTGTTTTTGTTGTTCATTATTTGATATATTATGATTATCTATATTGTTTTCTTTTATTATTTCCTTTTTTTCATGTATATTATTTGTATTAATTTCTTCTATATCAGTATTATAGTCATCTGTTTCTTTTTCATCATCATTTGTATTATTAACATTTAATGTATTATAATTTTTATAATTTGCACATTCTTCATTGGTAATACAATTATTTATTTTATTATTTTTTTCTTCTTCCTTATCTTTTACATCATGTTCGTTTATATTTATAATAAAACCTTCATATAAAATTCTTTCTTCATCTATTAAGGAATTGAGTTTCTTGTAAAGATCTGTAAAATTATGAACATTTTTCTTTATAGGTAATATATGTACCTTCTCCAAAATATTTTTTTTCTCAACAACCTGCTTTTTTCTTTTCATATTTAGGTTGCTTTTGTAATTTATATGTTTACTTGTGCTACTTCTATAAGGATTCATTTTGTATGATCATAATTTGTAATCACCCTTATTAATATATAAGCATAGATATATAAATATATATATATATATATATTATATATGTTAATATGGATGTTATTATTTTTTATTAAAAAATTTGTATATGCACCTACATATAATTGTCATGAAATCATGATTTTTTAAATTACATATTTTTTAATTATATGAAAAGTAATAAAAAAAATAAATAAAATATGTCTAATTGGTTATATATATATATATAATTATTTTAAGAATATGTATGTGCCAAAAAAATTAAAAAAAAAAAAAAAATTATTATTTATACAAATAATTTGTATACCTTTCTAAAATTTGGTACACATTTGAAGAAAGAAATATAAGAAGAGTTCATATTACTACTTTAATATATTGTAATATATATTTATATATATGTGTATAATATAGGATGGTATAGAATAAATATTAAAATAAAGAAATATTATAATGATAAAAATGTAACATGAATTTTATAGAAATTGAACATATATGTATATATAAATTGTTTTTCTTTTTTTTTAGAATGCTAATATATTTTAATTATTATATATATATATATATATATATATTTCAATAATAATAACAAAAATGATAGTATATTTTATAAATAAAAGTATAAAAATTTTGAATATTATATTTAATAGTAAACAACACATGCATTTATTATTATCTTATTTTTTTTCTTAAGATATCATTTTAAAATAAAAATATAACATGAATTTAACTATAAAAAATATAAATATGAGTGATAATATTATATATAGGTGTATATAATGTCTATAGGATGAATATAATGTATACGAAGACATGTAACTAATAAATATAGAAAGGAATATTTAAAGAAAAATAATAGATGAAATTATATATAATATGATAGAAAAATTATATATGTTTTTTTGAATCTACATTCTTTTGAGTTGTGTGTAAAATGAATTTCAAATTTTAAACATTCTACACATATAAATATGTATATATTATATATATATATTATATTTATTTACATAATTCTTATTAGAATTAACCTATATCCCATATATTGTATTAAAAAAATATTAATTTTAAATTTTAAATTTATTTTAATTATATATATTAATTTATTTATTTTTATTTTTTCCTAATAAAATTTATGCAGTTGTATTTTTATAAATACCGTTGCTTATAAATAGATGCACCATCTGCCTATATAAATATATATACATATATATACATATATGTATATATAAATATATATATATATATATATATATATATAATTCTTGAACAATTATATTTGGGCAAAAAAATTGTACATAAAATATTATTTAACAATTTTTTTTTTTTTTTTTTTTTTTTTTTTTATTTATTAACTTTATATAAAAATTGATAAACCTATTTTTCTGACCACATATATATATATATATATATATATATATATATATATGTATGATATAATGGTTGTTGTATTGAGGATGGAATATTATATTTTTATATTTATATGTATAGATCAATATTATATAGGAGAAGAAAAAGTAATTTTATGAAATTGTTATTGTAAATTAGATTTTTTTATAATAAGAAGAAAATATTGGAAACTAATATAAATATAGATGAGAATATCATATATACAATAAGTATAAAAGTATAGATATTCATATATACATGTATATATATATATATATATATATATATATATTTACAATTTTGTAAATATTTTAAATATACTAACATCAAGTGAAAAATATTATTTAGAACAATTATATGTTATAATTGTATTATATTCACATGTTATTTTATTTAATATGAATAACATAACATTTTGTTGTGAAAGGGAAAAAAAAATTCTTCAAAACATATTTGTGTGCAATCGTGCAGGTATATCAACAATATAATGTAATATATATAAATAAATAAATATATATATATATATATTAGAGATAATAAAAAAAATATAACATATTAACTAAAAATTCTCCCATATATATATATATATATATAATAATATGTGTTTAAAAATAAAGGTCCCATTATTTTCTTGAATATAAAAAAATGTATATATATTTATATTTTTTTATATCGGTTTTCATTGTTTAAACGTTATAGACACTTTAAGGTATATATATTTTTTTTTTTTTAATAAAAATGTTTAGTGATGCTTAACAATATAAGGAATGTTTGGTTATGATAACAACTTTTATGATCACTTAAAAATTATACATATATATATATATATATTATTATTATTATTATTATAAATGTATATATGTATATATGTATATATGTATTTTTTTTTTTTTTTTTTTAATATAAAAATTCTTATATATATATATATATATTTTATTATATCTTTAAAAATCTGTATGAAAAGGGTTATTTTTATATTTTATAAATGTAAATATTATAGTTATATTATCTCAAATTATAAAAAAGTACAATGTGTGAAAAAAAAAAAAAAAAAAATCAAGTGAAATATAAAATATATATAACACATATGTATATATTTATTTATGTGTATATATTTTATACATGGTAAGTAAATATTTTTCTTAAAAGAAAAACAAATAAATAAATAAATATTACATATATATATATATATATATTATATATATATATATATATATTAATGCCATGTGATAAAAGCAATACAAATTATAAAATGTCTGATCAGAAAAAAATAAAAATTATGAGAAAATATTAAATAAAAAATAAAATAAAATAAAATAAAACATTTAAAAATATATTTTTTATTATTTATGGATTAATGATAAAAGTTGTATATCAATAAAATAACATTATTAAATAAATAAATAAATATATATATATATATATATATATATATATATTTTATATATATTTTATATTTGGTTATGCAAAATGCTGGACTCAGATGCTGAGGTTCCTCAAGAGGTGTTAGCTGAATATGAAAAATTATTAAAAAGATCATATACTGAAAATTTTGACGAGTAATAAAATTATATGAAAATATATTATATTATATATGTATATCATATGTCTTTT
>NC_031490.1:211973-216143 GCF_001602025.1 Plasmodium gaboni | reverse complement strand
AAAAAAAAAAAAAAAAAAAAAAAAAAAAAAAAAAATATATATATATTATATAATATAATATATATTATATATATTTTTTACTTTTCACATTTTAAACACAACACATATATATATATATATATATATATATATATATATATATTTATTTATTTATTTATTTATTCATTTTATTTTTAGGGTATGATACATTACCCAGGAAATACAAAAAGAATTTAAAAAATTTATATTTGGTTCATAGTGGTTTTTTATCAAAAACTCTTTTGACCATTGTAACTCCATTTATATCACCTAAATTTTGGAAGAAGGTTGAATATATAGAAAAGTTAGAAGATTTATTTTTAAAATTGAATATAAAAGCATCAAAATATTTAAAATATTTTCCATATATTGTTCAAAGAAATGAAGAAGTTATGTTAGGTGGTCAACCTATATCTCCATTTGGAGCTGACTTAGAAATATTATGTCAAAGATTTGGTAAAAAATATTTACAATTTAAACATATACCATCAATTCTTATAGATTTCTTAACACATTTGACAAAACCAGAAATAATTAATACAAAAGATTTATTTAATTTACAAGCAGATGCTTCAACATTGTATGGTATTATTGGAGATATAGAATATGGAGAACCAACAACTGATTTTAATAATATCCCTTCTCTTGTTTGTTCATTCAAACTATTTCTAAATACACAAAAACATGGATTGTTAGGAAAAGATGCTTTTTCAAGATTACATTATTTAAAAAGTACTTCAGCATCAGATAAAATTATTAAATTGAATTTATCAAAATTATATCAAAAATTAACTCAAGGAATTAAACAATGTGTTTTATGTCTTTTACATTTTTTTAAAACTATTTCTGAACATGCTAGTGAAAATAATATGACCATATTAACACTTAGTAAAATATTTGCCCCTACATTTTTTAGATCCAAAACTCCCAATGCTATATTTACAGAATGCATATCGCTAGCCAATAAATGCATGCAAATGATAATCCAAAACCCGGACATATTAATGGTAACACACCAATGAATTTCAATGGATAAATAAATATAAATAAATATAAATAAATAAATAAATAAATAAATAAATAAATATATATATATATATATATATATATATATATGTAAATATTTATTTATATATATTTTTTTTTATATCTCTTTTTATTCTATTTTTTTGCAGAATCCGGAAAAGTACAACGAACAAAGTAGTGAAAGTATCAGCAGTTATGAAAGTGGTAGCGAAAATAATTTAAGAGAAGATGAAAATAAATCTGACGTGAGCAAATCTGATGATAGCAAAACTGATGATAGCAAATCTGATGATAGCAAATCTGATGATAGCAAATCGGATGGCAGCAAATCGGATGACAGCAAAACTGATGACAGCAAAACTGATGAGAGCAAATCGGATGTCAGCAAAACTGATGAGAGCAAAAGTGATGAAAATAATTCTGAAGAATGTAAGGATGAAAATAACAAAATAAATAACCAAAGTGATGAAGATTCAAACGAATCTTACACTAGTAGAGAAAGTAATAGCAAAACAAGTTCATTAGAACAATCTTCTGAACAAACGTCTGAATATTCTTCTTCTATTCTTTCAGATAAAGTAATAAAAAAGAAAATAAGCATAAAAAAAAGTACATCAAAAAAGCTGTCTTTTGATCATTCAATTAAATCAGAAAAATCGGACGATTCCAAAAATTCATTTTTAAGTGACAAGACAGATGAACAGGATGATTCCTATGAAGATTCGGAAAAAGAAGAAGAAGAAAAAAAAAAAGAAAATTTAAAAAGGGAGCCCTCTAACGATGACTAAATAAAAGTTAAATGTAAGAATAGTATACATCCAAAGTAAAATACATACATATATATATATATATATATATATATATATATATGTATAATATTTTTATGTATATGTTATAACATAAATAATAATTAAAATAAGACAAATTTTTTTAATATTAGACAATAAAAATTATGTGCAAAGGGGAAAGTTAAAAAACAGTTCTCAAATATATATATATATATATATATATATATTTATATATTTATAGGTATGTTCCCTTTTCGATATTTTTTTTTTTTTTTTGAAATTAAAAAATTTTATTATATTCATATATATTATGAAATATTTATTAATTTTAAAATTATATAAAAATTTATTATTACATTTTTATTATCTTTATTTTTTTTTTCGTGAACACATAATATATAAAGTATTTATATCAACTTTATTAAAAAAATTGCGTATTATTAATATTATTTTTTTTATTATTTATTTTTCATACTTATTTTTTTATAATTTTATAATATTTTTAAAATAATGAATACAATATTTATCAAACTATGTCAATATATTATTATGTATATCTTACATATACTCCTACATATATTTTTTAGTTCTGAATATGTATTATACATACGTAATTTTGTTATATATGTATGTATAATTTTTTTTTTTTTTTTTTTAAGTTAATATGATTTTTATCATAAATCATCAGTGGTTTTATAAAAATAAATGTGAAAAAATATTAGAACAAACAATATCTTCTTTTGCAAATTTTAATGGGTCTACATAAAAATATACACACAAATAAATAAAAAAAAAAAATAAATGAATAAATAAATATATTTATAAATTAATATATGTACATTCCCATTGATATGAGTAATATTAATAAATGTCTAATATTTTATCACATATAATATTAAAAAATAAAATAAATATTAAAATATGGCTGGATCATCAAGTGAAATTAGTGAATCCTTAAATGGTTGGATGAACAATAATTCTTCTATTGTCTCATATGTCTTGATAAATGCTGATGGTATATAAAAAGAATAAACTAGAAATATTACTATAAACTCTAAGATATATTTTTTTTATTATTATATTTAAAAGAAAAAGAAAACATCCTACAAAGGATAATACTATTCAGAAAATGATTTTAATGTTTCATATAAGACATTAAGTTATTATACAAACAAATAGATATATAGATATATTATTCATCACATTTATTTATTTATTTATTTATTTTGTTTGTTTCTTTATTTTTTATTTTTTTTTTTTTTTTATTTTTTTAAGGAATACCTTTAAAATACAACGAAGATGTTTCATACGAACATGCTGTCAAACAGGCCTCCTTATTTTCGTGAGTATATTCATATATTTTACAAAATGATTTATATATTAAAATTATGTCTAGTTTTTTTTAAAACAGATAAGCATATTATATATATATATATATATATATTTATTTACATTTACATTTCTTTAAAAAAAAAATATGTTTTTTTTTGAATTATTTAGAGATTTATTAACAAAAACAAAAAAGTGTGTTAAAGAATTACTCCCACAAGAAGTAATATATAAAAATAAAACATAAAAATGAAATTATTTATCAAAAGAGGAAAATATGAACATTAATAAATAAATAAATATATATATATATATATAAAATAATAAATTGATATAATATGATGTATATATATATATATATATATATTTTTTTTTTTTTTTTTTTTTTTGGTAGAATGAATTTATTAGCAATTTACGCATTCGAACCAAAAAAGAAACAGAATATATTTTATGTAATCACGGTGATTATTCTTTAATTACACATCAAAATTGCAAGGATATGCAACATAAGAAAAAAAAAATAAAAACTTGATAGCGAATATTTTTGTTCATATTAAAGGTGATTACATAAATGTATAAGATATTTATATAATACCAAAGGGCATCCATATATGAATATAAATATAAATAAATAAATAAATATATATATAAATAAATATATATATAAATAAATATATATATATTATATATTATAAGTCTAATATTTTTTTAATTCTTCTTTTTTTTCTTATCCTTTTTTTTTAAGTCTTTATTGACTTGATAAATCTCGTCATCACTATAACTTGCATTTTTATGCTCATGTGAAATATTCAATTGTGAACTAAATATGAATTTGGTAATTATTGATAAAATAAATGTTAAAACAAATTCTAAGAGTAATTGAATGAATATATCACTTCTAAATGATTCTTCGTTTATTAATATAATCCTTCAAGAAAAAATAAAACAAAATAACATAAAATAAAATAAAATAAATATATACATATTTTAATTTTTTTTTTATTTTTTT
>NC_031490.1:210406-211873 GCF_001602025.1 Plasmodium gaboni | reverse complement strand
TTTTTTTTTTTTTTTTTTTTTTATTTTCAATATTTATATAATAATACATTGAAAAAAAAAAATGTGGACATACAATTTAGGTAAAAATAAATGTACCACAAAGAATAATATAATAAAAATTATAATTTTTTTTTTTATAAATATATATATATATATATATAATGATATAGTCTCTTTTTTTAGTCATTTATATTTTCCTTTTTTTTTTTTTCTTCTAAATATAAAAGTTTACATTTTTCATTTATTTTATCATTATATTTATTTTTATAATATAAAAGAAGAAAAAAAAAAAAAAAAACGGAAAAAAAAGAAATGTAACTTTATTTGTTTTTATATACTTGCATATTTGTTTTTTTATTTATTTTAAAATAATATTTTGTTATGTTAAAAAAAATAGAAAAAAAAAATAAGTAAAATAAATGAAAATAATAAAAATTCAAAAACTATAAAATAATACTAAAAATTTTAAGTATAATTTTTTTTTATTAGAGGATTAAAATATTACAAATTTTAACTTTTATTCCTCTAATTTTTTTTTTTTTTTTTTTTTTAAATAATACATATATAATATATATAAATATATATATATATTTATATATATGTATTATATTTCTTATATATTTTTTTAAATCTTATGATTTTACAACAACTTTACATCTGCAATAAATGATGCAAAATAAAAAAAAGGTAGAGAATAAAATCATTTATACACAAAAAAAAAAAAAAAGAAAAGAAATAATAAATTCAAAAAAAAAAAAATTACAAACGTAGATATATCGGATTACCCTTTATAATCATCACTACTATTACTTTCATCCTCGTATTTTTTCTTCAAATAATTTATGACATTGGGAATACCAGCTGCTTTGTTTAATTCCTTTATATAATAAATAAATAAATATTAATATATATATATATATATATATATATATATATATTATATCATTTTTTAATATAAGGTGCATGATATTTTTAAAAAATGTAGAGTGATATAATGAATAAAAATAAAATTTACCTTTAATTTACTGGCAGCTATATTTATATTTGATTTTACCCATGTTACTTTTTTTTGTAAACTCATGACCCATTCAGGTATGCCACCCACATCTGAAATTTTGAAAAAATTAAATATAAATATATATATTACAATAAATGAATCATTTTATAATTTACACTTTAACATTCAAATATAAAAAATATATTATAGAAACATGATAGAAAAGAAAAAAAAATAATTCAATCTTTTTTTTTGTAATATATATTATAATATATATATAAATACAATTACTTATAAATATTATATATTATTTTATTTTTTTGCAACTTACCCAATAAATTACAAAAATAATCGGCATAATTTAGGCAATTCCTGTTTACAAAAAAAATGTTAAATATATATATATATATATATATATATTTTATTATATAAATAAAAAAAATTTATTTTTTTTTTTTTTTTTTTTTTTT
>NC_031490.1:207000-210306 GCF_001602025.1 Plasmodium gaboni | reverse complement strand
TTTAAAAAAAAAAAAAAAAAAAAAAAAAAAAAAAAAAAAAAAAAATTATTTTGTATACATTATTATATACATGTTTATTTATTTTATTATTATTTTTTTATTTTTGTAGTGTGCGTTATCATATATATATATTTGTAAATCAAAGGAAATCGGAAAAAAACAAATAAAAAATAAAAAATAAATTCTGAAGAGAATAAAAAATGAGAATATTAACTAAAAGGAAATAAAACTAAAGTTATATGTATGTATCATTTAAGTATATATATATATATATATATATATATATATAACAATATGATTATTTGTGAATCGTTTTATAAAAGAGATTAATAATAAAAGTTTATAAAGCATAAACTTATAAATCTTTTGTTCACATAAATGGAAATAAAAGATAAAATAATTGAAATATATACATATATATATATATATATATATATATATATATATATATATATATTATGTATATCCTTTTTTGAAAAATTTATTATTTCCTTTCGAGATTCATCCAATATATATATATATATATTTATATTTATATTTTTTTGTATTCTTATAAAAGCATATAACTTCAATATTAACTAAGGATGTTATATATTTTCTTTGAAATAAACATATTAGATATAGATAGCTTGTTTTTTTAAATAAATGCTATTATTATATTATTTAATTCATATACAATTAATAAATTTATTTTATGAGATAATACACTTTAACTTTTAAATTTAAAGAATATGTAAGTTAATTAAAATGGATACATATATATAAACATATTTATAATTATATATTATATTCTCATTTTAAAATAAAAAAAAATTATGACTTGTTCAGGTTACACATTTACACATTAAAAAAAAAAAAAAAAAAAAAAATTATCATATATATATATGTGATATAATTTTTTTTAATTTTTAATGTGGATATTTTAGAATTATTGTTATAGTTAAAAATTGTCTTTATTTTTTTATGTATTTCTTTATTTTTAAAACAACTTATTTTTAGAAAGAATTACTTTAAAAATAAAATTATTCCATTAGTAAAAAAAAAAAAAAATAAATAAATAAAATAAAATAAATTAATATATGGAAAATATAAATTATAAAAAAAAAAAAAAAATTAAAAATAATAAAAAAAAGCTAGCTGATAAATAACAATCCAGAATATTTTAAATTTCTTAGGTATTAATATATATTTTTTAAAAAACCTATCATATATATATATATATATATATAATATAATATATTAAAAATAAATTTTAAAATGAATATTTTTTTTTATTTATGAATTTTTTAATTTTAATTTATTTCATATATATATGTAAATATATATATATATAATATTATTTATATTATTTCATTTTCTTTTTTTATAAATTTATAAAAAATTTCAAATACAAATATATATATGAATTGCTTGAAATTAAAAAATATATTCACATAACATAAACATATGTATATAAAAAATATAAGCATATAAAATATATATATATATATATATATATATGCATTTATATATTAAATAGTTCTTCCCCTTATAAAATCATATCACTTGAAAATATTATATGAAAATATATAAAAATTGTTAACTATATATATAAATAAATAAATATATACATATATATAAATATATATATATATATGTATATAAATTTTTCCTTTGCACATAAATATTAAACCACAATATTCACACATGTATATAATATATATATATTATATATTTATTTATTCGTTATTTTCATAATTAACTTTTAATATATATCCATCAAAGTTACAAAAATTTAAAGCATCAATTGCATTTTTTGCTTCATATTCATTTTCCATAATAACAACACCAATTAATTCCTTTGAAGAATTATCTTCATTTTTTAAATCTGCTCTTACAACTCTACCATGTTTTCTAAATAGATCTTTTAATTCTTTCCATGTTACTTGTGGAGGTAAATTATAAACAATCAAAGTACAATTTCTTTTACTAGATCTTCTAAATTCTCCACCACCTCTTCTAAATTCTTCTCTTCTATAATCTCGTCTAAATTCACCACCTCCTCTTCTAAATTCATCTCTTCTAAAATCTCTTCTATAATCATCCCTTCTGTATTCCTTCCTGTAGTCATAATCTCTTCTCCTTCTTGACTCATAAAATTTATCTTTTCTTACGTTGTTGAATTTTCTCTTTTCATAATTACCAGAATTTTCTTCTCTATCTTCCCTCACAAAAATTAAGCGATCTAAAAAGGGAAGAGTCACGTAATAAAATTTGTATTCAAGAGGAAATATAAAAAAAAAAAAAAATAAAAAATAATAAAATAATATAATGTTCATATTAATATAACATTTTATATGTTTGCATATTCAGGTGTTTTATTTTTACCTTCCAATTTTGAATCGTTCAAGCTGCTAATTGCTTCTTGAGCTTCCTCGTAAGTAGCATATTCAACAATTCCACATCCCTAAAAAAAAAAAAATTAAAAAATCAAAAATTGTACATATATTATATATATATATATATGTATATTTATTTATTTTTATATTTACATATATATGCATTTTATATAGAATAAACTTCCTAATTTATTTATTTTCTCTTTTTTTTTTTTTACCTTTGATCTTCCTTGTGTATCTTCAAAAATATCAACTCTTACAACATCTCCTGCCTTTTTCATGTGATTTTTTAAAATTGGCCAAGTAACCTTCCAGGGTAAATTTCCAACATAAACTCTACAACCTTTGCTTGGGCTCTAAAAAAAAAAAAGGAAATGCATATATAAATATATACACATTATATATATATATATATATATATATATATATATATATACATCCATATTGATAATATAATCACATATGTATGTTCTTCTTATATGTGTGTCTCTTCATTATAAGATAATTATATGAACAAAATTAATATATATTTATTTTATATTAATATATATAATTTTGTTCAAAAAAAAAAAAGAAAAAGCAACACCATATTTTAAATATATATTATAGATATAATTATAAAAATTTTTATTGTTATATTTATAATTCATATTCATTCAATTATATATATATATATATATATATTATTTAACATATAGTAGAAATACATATAATATCAGAATAAATAAATTAATTAACATAAAAATTTTTCATATATATGTATAATTATTAATGCTTCTTATAATATTCTACATATATATATATATATATATATATACACTTACATTATTTTCCATCGTCATATTATTTAAAATTATTTTACTTTATACAGATTTTAAAAATTTATGTATTTTTTCTATATTATTATTATATATATAATGTATAATAA
>NC_031490.1:198229-206700 GCF_001602025.1 Plasmodium gaboni | reverse complement strand
ATTTATTTTAATAATATATAGTATAAAATATCTCATTATATTTATAAAATATATTATATGAATATAATGTAGTCCTATTTTTATTTAGAATAAATTTATAGAATATTCTTACAATGAATGTAATATAATGTAGTATGCATAAATTTATAGTATTATTAATATATATGTATTGATTGTGTTGGTTATCCTCTTTTCCTTATTGAATAGAATAAAATTATAAAAAAAGTGGCAATGCGAACAAAATGGAGATATATATATATAATATATATATATATTTTTTTTTTTTTGTAGTAATTACAAATTATATTATCTGATATGCTTCTTATATATTATTACATTATAATAAATATCTTATGTTATATAATCACAATATTATTAGGGTTAAAAAAAAAAAAAAAAAAAAAAAAAATTGAGAATACAAATAAGCTATCAAATTAATTTTAAAATAATAAAAATATATATATATAATACAAATAAGGTATTTCAAAATGTTCTTTATTATATTTTTTTTTTTTTTTTTTTTTATTTTGTCATTTATAATTATATATATATATATATATATATATATATACATTCCGTTTAATTTATAGATGTAGTATTTATTTTACTTTACACCATGACATATTTTTTTAAGTTATTAATTTTTTCTAGTATGGTTACAATAGTTACAATGTGATTGATATTTTCAAGTTCTTCATTTTTATTATCATTTCTATAAAGTTTATCTGTAAATTTTTCTAATTTATCCATAAGAATATTTTTGGTTTTATTTAAAATAAAGAATTCTGTTTCTAATTTATTATATTTATTTGAATGTAAATTTGATGGGCAAAAATAATTTTCTTCTGATATTTTTAAATCTCTCCTTACATTATGTAGAACATTAATAGGATTGTCTTCAATTTTTTCATCTACATTATTTTGATATATATTTTTAAAATATTTTCTATGTATATTATAAATACATTCTTCATCATAACTGTTTGTATGGTTATATGTATTTTTTTGTTCATTTAATATATCTTGGTCCTTTTTTTTTTCATTTAATATATCTTGGTCCTTTTTTTTTTCATTTATTATATCTTGGTCCTTTTTTTTTTCATTTATATGATTTGCTTGATTTGCCTTTATTGTTTCCATATTCAACCACTCTGCTACATTATATCCACATCTGTCTTTGATATAATTTTTATATTCAAGAAGATCACCTACTAGATCCTTAGTACATAAATTATTTTTATTTAATATATTATTAAATTCTTCATTTTGTAATTTTATTTCTTTAATATACATTAAAGGATCATTCTTTAAACTACTTTCTTTATCATGTCCATTAAATAAATTCTCATCATCATCATGGTTATCTTTTTTTTTGTCTTTTATAATTTCTCCGTTTAATTTATCGTTTATTTTTTCTTCATTCGGATTAGAAGTCTCCTCTTTTATTTTTATAAATAAATCGCACCTGGCACAGTAACGGTCTTCTTTATTTTTTTGTTTTATGAGGGGGGTAATATTGCACTAAAAAAAAAATTAAAGTATAAATAAATAAATAGAAACATGTATACATATAAATAAATAAATATATATATATATTTATATATTAAACATGTAAACTTATTCATAATAATTACTATATGGCAGGTTGCATTTAATAATGTCCATCCTTGTAAGAGTCTATCACCTATAACATGAGAGACTGAAAAGGGATCCTCCTTAATTATGTTATTTTCAACCTTCATTATATTTTTTTTATTTTATAAAAAAAAAAAATAAATAAAATAATACGTTTTTATATTTCTACATAAAAAAAAAAAAATAAATATAAATAAATATATATATATATTTTTTTTAAAACATATTTTATATTCTTGCAATAATATTTTTTTTTTTCATTATTTAAAAAAAATAAAATAAAATATTATAATTAATCGTTATTAAAAATATAGATAAGCTCCTAATTTTTTACATGACCAAAAAGAAAAAAAATATATATATTTTTTTTTATATATGAATATAACAATAAGGAATAAAAAAAAAAAAATAAAATAATATATATAATATATATATATATATTCATAATATATAATATATTATGCATTTTATATTTTATTATACATGTAAGTATATAATAATAACCATCATGCATTATTTGTAGGAATATCAATAAATAAATATAATATATATAATATATGGATGGGTAAAACAAAAAAAAAATAAAATATAATATAATATTAAAGATAATATATATATAAATTACAAGACTTTATTTTTTATTTTTTTTAAAATTTTAATTTATTTTTTATAAAAAAAATATATATATATGTATGTATGATTATTTAATAATTCATTTTTTTTATGTATAATGATGATTTTTCCTCAGTGTTATTACACGTAAGTATATATAAGCAATAAAAAAAAAAAAAAAAAAAAAAAAAAAAAAAATAAAAAAAAAATACATAAAAAGGGATATCATATAAAAAGTAAATATTACATATATATATATATGTATATATTAATTTTTTTTTTTTTTTTTTTTTTAATTATATAAAGCTCGTAGATAACAGAATATTCATAACTTGTAGGTTTTTATGCCTAAGGTTGTTATATATATATATATATATATATATATATATATATATATATATATAAACATATTACTTAAAATATATAAAACGTAATATACATTTATGTATTTAATTTTGTGAACGTGGCCTCACGCTTTGTTTATATTATACACATATATATATATATATATTTATTTATTTATTTATGTGTGTCATCCAATCTTTGTCATAACACAATGAATAATAATGTTACAAGAAAAATCGAAAAGCAGATATTAGAAGCTCTGAAAGATAAAGAAAATGATCTTGATAGAGAAATTAAGAAATACGAAATTTTAGAAAGAAAGGTATATGATGAAAATGACGAAGAATTAGAAAATATAAAAAATAAAAGATTAGAAGAGTTAAAAAATAAGCATAAAGAGAAATTAACATTATTAAAAAAAGGACATGGTACATACAAAGAAGTTTTATCAGAGAAAGAATTTTTTGAAATATGTAAGAGTTCAAAAAATGTGTGTTGTCATTTTTATAGAAATACAACATGGAGATGTCAATATATGGATAAAAAATTAATAGATTTATCATCTAAATATTGGAATATTAATTTTATTAAAATTAATGCAGAAAAATCACCTTTCTTATGTGAAAGATTAAAAATATGGTGTATACCAACCTTAATGTTAATACAAAATGGAAAAACAGAACATTCAATTATAGGATTTGATGAATTAGGAGGTGACAACTTCAGTGAACAAACTTTAATAAATGTTTTAAGAAAATGGAAATTAATAGAAACAAAAGAATATGATGATTAAATGGGTCTAAAAAAAAAAAAAAAGGAAAATACTTAAGTAAAAAAAAATAAAGAAAATTTTTTTTTTTTTTTGTACCTATAAATATGTATCATATATATATATATATATATATATATATATATATATTATATATTATATATATATATATTTTTTTTTTTTTTTTTTTTGTGTATGGGTATAGAATAAAAAAATCCACTTGTGAATAATATGCCCATGATTGTATCTTCGCCTTATATATTACCATTCGAATGTATTATTATAAATATTGTAAATTAAAAATAGTTATATATTTTTGTTTATAATATTTTATGTTTACACAAATGTATTCTTTCTTTTTTTCATACTTTCTTTTCTTTTTTTTTTTTTTTTTTTATTAATTTATATACATTGAATGAAAAAGGTTGGTACATATGATAATATGGCATGTCCATATATATAAATATAAATATACATATGCATATACATTTTTGTAAATATATATGTATTTATTGGTTTAATGTGTCTTTAAAACAAAAATAATCATAAAATGAAGTTATTTCATATATATATATATATATATATATTTATATGTGTAACTTTTTAACTTTGTCTTTATTTAATAAATATACTCCTCTGGGCACATACACAAAATATATATATATATATATATATATATATATATTTATTTATTTATTTTATATTTGGTGTGCTAGTTGCTTCCTATAATGTCCATGATATCCACAAATTTGAGTACCTCAATTTTTTTATTTCCCTCACTGTGACATAGTTCCGTGTTAATAATTATTGCTCTTATTATATCTGATAAGTTTATGTTTTTATAACGTAGTGGTAATATATCGCTTACTATATTATAACAATAATCTGCAACCTTTGTATATAAATTATTTTGAGATTTATTATTTTTATCGTCATTGATTATATAAAAAGGATAATAAATAGATATCCTTTTATTTATACTGTAATTTTTTAAGATATTCAAAATAGGTTTATAATTATTTAAACATAAAATATTTATATGATCTATATTATATATATCATTTAAACTTAATATATTTTTAAATGTATTTTTATTTTTATTATCATATATATGAAAACTCACTAAATTATTTATATCACTTTGTGTAATTAATTTTTTATTTTTTGTATTTTTATTTTTTATCATCAAATTGTATAAAGGATCATTTTTATGTCTTTCTCTTGCATTAAAGCCATTCCCTAAATTATTAACAGAATAATATACCAAATTTTTTAAAAACAATTTTTCATATTGATAACAAGAAAAGGCCTCATTTAAATATATTTCTTTACACAATAATGATAAGTTTAGTTGAGTGATAATACTTTTATAGAACTGGTTGTTTTTGATTTGCTGGTCGAATATTATGAACCGGTAAGGTTTAAAAGCGGCCATTAAATCAAAAAATAAATATACAATTGTTATATATTTCTAATGTTCTACGACAATAAAATGGAAAAAAAGGGAAGAAAATATAACATAAATAAATAATAATATATATATATATATATATTTTTTTTTTATATATACCTTTTGTGATATGATTTTTTTAAAAAATAAAAGTATTTATCAGATTTTCCGTATGAAAAAATATATTTAAAAATTATGAACAGCTAGCCAAAATGAAAAAAAAAAAAAAAAATAAAATAAAATAATAATAAAATAAATAATAAGAAAGGTTTAAAATAATATAAGCATATGTAGATACATATATATATATAAATATGTATATATGTATGTACCTATTTATGTGCATAATAAAACAATAACATTTATTTATATATTAACCATATTACTAATTATATGAGAGTAAATTTAAAAGTATTAAAATTTTGATATTATATATAAAATATTCACATATATATATAATATATATATGTTGATAAAATAATTTTTTCTTTTCTTTTTTTATTACTGAACCTGCACAAGTGACATATACACAAATATATATAAATGTTTATACATATATATATAAATATATAAATATATAAATATATATATATATTTTTTTTTTATTTTTTATTTTTTATTTTCATGAGGATGGGAAATTAATATGCGACCTGTGGATCCTTTCACGCTGCTCCTTTTTCTTATAAAAATATGATAAGATTTGTATGGAGAAAAAATATTTTTCTTCAACATCATTTTAAAAGAAAGTCCTCTTTTGTGGCTAGTCAAATAGATTTAAAAAAATTATCAACAAAACATTTAGGAAGTTTTTCTTTTGACATTATACGATTATGTGAACAAAATAAAGAATTATATGAATCATATAAATGTCGAATTATCAAAGATATAGATTTGTTAGATGGGAAGGATTGTTATAGAATATTGAAATCATTAGAAATAAATAATAAAATAAATGAAGAAGAGGAATTATTAAAATATATATTGAAAAGAATGTGTATTGAAAGTTGTCGTTATTCTATAAAAGAAATATGTGATATATGTTTTTTGTGTTCAAAATTAAATATTATATATATCCCATTATTTGCATCTCTTTCTATTGTATTTATTAATAAGATAAATTTAGCTAGTCCAGAGCATTTAACTATTATGTGTTTATGTTATAGTAAAATTCAAATTAAAGATGTAAATTTATTTAATAGAATATCAGTTGCTGCTTTGAATATATTATATATGTATGATATAGAAAATTTAATCAACTTATTATTATCATATATATATATAGATATACCTGTTGATTTACTTTTACATTCTAGTATTCCAATTTTTATAAAGAATGAAAAGAAATTAGATTCCAACAGTTTAAACAAACTAGCATATGTATATTCAAATTATAAGTATAAAAGTAACGATATAAATTGTTTATTAAAAAATAAATTACCATTATATATATGTTCATTGAATAATATACAGTTATCTGAATTAATTATATCATTGGATAGGTTATATATTAAACATTATCCTATATACAAATATTATACAAATGTAAATTTAATATGTTTAGATTTTACTCTGGCCATAAAAGTAATACATGTCATATCACAGTTAGATGATATATCTTTAGAGCTAAAATATGATGAAATATTTTTGTGTATTAATAATTTTTTAGCAATACATGGGAAGTATATTAGAAGTGGAGAAATGGAAGGTCAAAAGAATGATGACACGAAAATTAAAACATATGATGACACGAAAATTAAAATATATGATGACACGAAAATTAACATATATGATGACACGAAAAATAAAATATATGATGACACGAAAATTAAAACATATGATGACATGAAAATTAGAACATATGATGAAATGGTGCGATTATATTATATGTCCTATGGATTAAGTGAGGAACACAAAAGGAGTGTTAAGAGAAATAATATATTTTGTGATAATCATACAAATGAAGATTCCCATTTACTTGAAGATTTTCATCATCCTATTAACAATAGAAATAATAATTTTTCACATCTTGAATTTAATAAGGACAAGGTATTGGAACAGTATTCTTTGTGCTCCTCATTAAAAATAAAAAATAAAAATAATAATGAATATGATGTATGTCCTCCTTGTGATAATATAAATAATGTAAATAATATGAAAAGATATTATTTCGAATATAACATGAAAAAAAAATTAGATAATAATTCCTTGTGTTATTTATATACAGATATATTTGAATCTATATATAATTTATTGATAAATAATAATATATATGAGTATGATGAGAAATTAAAGATATATATGAATTATATATGTAAAGAAATTGTGTATTTAAAAAATAATTTAAATATTAATTGTTTGTCAAGGATATTTACTACTATAGGTAAGATGCCCATAATATGGAATCTTACATTCTTACCATTAGACGTAATAAAGGATACGTTTTTTATTTTTTATATAAATGAAGAAAAACATTTTTATGAAGAATTATTAGAAAGATATTTTGAGATCTATAGCAAATGTGATAATATTGAATATAATACAATAATATTATATAATATAATTAATTTATTTTTATTAAATAACAATAAAAAGTATTATTTACAGTTTGAAAAATGTTTAGAGCATTATTCGAAAATCTTGAGAAGAAAAAGTGTTGAGGAGGAATATATGAAGGAGGAGTGTATAATAATATATAATTATATTGAATATAATTTTAAGAATATCAATTTATGGAGCAAGAGGAAACATAAAACAAATGATAAGAATGAAAATATAAATAATAATAATTTAATTGATTCTGTAGATGGTGTATTATCTCAAAGTTATTCTTCATATAACTTGGAGAAGACAATTAATACGAATAATAAATTATTGACATTAGAATTATATAATATAATCCAACAGTTTAATAAAAATATAAAAATAAATCATAAGGAAGAAATATATTTTATACCTGTGGTTGAATATGAAAATTATATAGCTTATGTTTTCTTACAACCTGAAGATTATTATTATTCGTCGAGTGAACAAAATTATCTTTGTATATTAGAAGACAAAATGGGTTATCTAGGCATGAACAGTTTGAAAAATAATATAAATGATAAAAATAAGAAATACAGAGAATGTGATAAAGAAGATATATTACCACTAGATTGGACATATAATTCTTCTCTGATATTAATAAATAATGTTTTATATAATCCATATAAAACATTTTATAATGATACATTTTTTATAAAATCAAATGCGTTAGTAAAAATAAATTTTTTATTAATAAAGGGTTATAATATAATTGCCATACCTTTTTATATCTGGAGAAATATGTCTTACGAAGAAAAGCAGAAACAAGTGCAACTGATGCGTAAACAAATAATAAATAGTTGAAATGAAATTATTATGTGTAATTTGTAGTGTATATAAATATATGTTTATTCTATTTATTATAATTATTATGATGATTTTGTTGTTGTATATACACAAACATATATATATAAATATATATATATATTTTAAATATACAATTTAACAGCATATCGAACAACAAAAAAAAGATGAATAAAATAATTGAATTTTTTTTTTTTTTTTTTTTTTTTTTTTTTTTTTTTTTTTTTTTTTTTTTATATTTTTTAATGAATAAATATTTCACATTTGTATAACTAA
>NC_031490.1:194676-195629 GCF_001602025.1 Plasmodium gaboni | reverse complement strand
AATTTTTTAATTTTTATTAAAAAAATAAAAGATATGTATTATTTTATATTATATATATATATATATATATACAATTAATATATATTTATTTTTTAATTCATTTTATTAAAAAAAAGCCAAACCAAATGAAAAAATAGAAAAACAAAAAGAAAACTAAAAAAACGTTGTATATATAAAAATATTAATAAATTAATTTTTAAAATAAAAAAAATAAAAGTTTAATAAAATATAAAAAAAACATCACTTCATATATATAATATGTGGATGGTTAGAAATTCAATATATAATTTAAAAAAGTACATATATTTATATATACATATAAATATATATGTCGTGAAAAAATTATAAAAAATAGAGAGAATATATTATATATATATATATATAATATTTATGTCGGTCTTATTTATTTCTACAAAGAATATATAAATATTATGTATCTTTATATATTTATCTATATATGCATATATATTTTATCATTTTAAAAATTTTTATAATTATCCAATGTTTTTTATCTTTTTTTTTCCACGCATATATGGTTAATTTATATATATTATAAAAATATATATATATTTTTTTTTAAGCCTACATTGGAATATATTATTAGTAAATAAACATATATGCATCCATAAATTTTTTTATATCACTGTATTATAAAAGTATAAATAAATACATACACAAATACATACTTACATATATATATATATATATATATATTTTTCATTTTGTAAAGTTTTTAATATTTGTTTTATTAGGCCCAAATAAAAAATAAATGATATGTATGCTTTTATTTTTTTTATGTTAGAAGGTGTGATATATATATATATATATATATATATATATATATATTATATTTGATATAAACAAGTGTATTTTTAAATAAATTAATTTTGCTTAAAATATATTTTTAAAAGAATGAATAACAAAAATAATAATTCACATAAAAAGGAAAAAAT
>NC_031490.1:188220-194605 GCF_001602025.1 Plasmodium gaboni | reverse complement strand
AAAAAAAAAAAAAAAAAAAAAAAAAAAAAAAAAAAAGACATAACATAGATATATATATATATTGTAATATATACAAATATACTGTGTTACGATTTTATTAAAGAATTAATTAATAAATTTTTTTTTTTTTTTTTATGCAGTCTTTAAATTACAAGAGATGATAGAAGGTAGTTATAAAAATTCTATAAAAAAAAGTGACAGAGATCAATATAGACAATATACCCCTAGGATGTTATGGGGCAATCCATGTAAATTTTTTCCAACAACACCTTTATCAGTATATCAAAGGTAACAAATAATAAATATATAGTAATTCTTTTTGAGGATTATATATATATATATATATATATATATGAGTATATTTATTTATTTATATATATATTAATTATATTTTATTTTTATAGTCCAGAATTGTTTGAGAAACTTCATCTAGATACCTTATTTTTTATTTTTTACTATCAACCAGTAATATAGGAAAAAATAAAATTTCGAAATTATTAGTATTTCATATGAATATGTATACATATTACATGTTCCTTTTTTTTTTTTTTTTTAATATCTTAATTTTGTGTCACATATGTAATATATTGTAAGAGTGTTGTAATTAAACAATATATTATATATACATATATATATATATATATATATATATATATATTATATATATGTATATGTTTTATTTAAGGGTACTTATCAGCAACATTTGGCTGCCAAGGAGTTGAAGAAAAAGTCCTGGAAATATCACAAGAAATATACTACCTGGCTTCTACCAGATTTTAATACAATCAAGATTTTAAATGATCAAGTAGAACATGGTACCTACGTGTCTTTTGATTATGTATCAAGTAGGATAAATAAAAATATATATATATATATATGTATATTTAATTTGATTCTAGTATTCATATTAATATAAGTGTATATATTTATTTTTATCATTTTAATTTATTGCTGTTATTTTTTTTTTTTTTTTTTTCAGCTTGGTCCAAACAACTTAAGAAGAATTTCTCCTTTGAATATATACACCTAGAAGATGAAATCACTATATGACTAATAAAATATATATATATATATATATATATATATATATATTTTTATTTATTTAATTTATAATTCATTTTAATATTGTTTCTTCTTGTATTTTTAATGTATTATTAAATTATCATTTTTCATATGACTTAAAAAAATAAAAAAAATGGAACATAAAAAATTTTCCTGAACAATTCATAACTTTTTGTATTTTTTTTTTTTTTTTTTTTTTTTCTTTTGCCTATCTATAAGAAATATATAGTAGGTGTGCAAATAAATGATGCATGCGTAATATAATATCAACTGGATTTAAAAGGGAATGAAAAAGAAAGTGTTTAAATTATAATATGTTTGCTTTTAATTTTTTCTTTTTATTATTATATTCGTATCATATTAATTATAAGAACTTTAAAATTTCATTTTTTTTAATTTGGAATATATATATTTAGATAGGTAATAATTATAAGGTATATATATAAAAGGATGACTAAATTATTTAAAAAAAAAAAAAAAAAAAACCTACAACATCCGTTTGTCTTTTAAATTAATAATAAATATAAAAAATATATATATATATATATATATATATATATATATATGTAAGAGTATACCAAAATATGTATATAAATATATCTGTCTGATTTTATAAATATTTTCATTTTTATTTTTTTAAGTGTTGTAATATGTAACATGCTATCATATTTGTGATATCTATTAGTAAAAATATATATATATATATATATATATATAATAATTTTAATACAACAATATGTTAATTTTTTATATGTAGAAAAAATTATTCTCAACAATATAATATATATATATATACATATAATATTGTTATATTTTTTTTTTTTTTTTTTTTTTTACTTGTCCAGATTTGTCATATATTTATACAGATCCTAAGGTGTAATATATTTTTTGTAAGTACCTTTATTTTGTTTTGTTATATATTAATATGAATATATATTATTATGTTCTTTGTTCTTAATATTTTTATATTTTTTTATTATTATATTTTTTTATTATTATATTTTATTATTATTTTATTTTTTTATTATTGTTTTTTTTTTTTTTTTGTCTTCACTTTTAAATAAACACATATATAAGCACTTGCTTATTCCCCGCAATTATTATATTTCGAAGGAATGAAAAAAAAAAATTCAAAAGATGGAAAAGTACCCAAGGGCAAAAACCATAAGAAGAATAAAAAATATGATGATAAGGGTATAATAACAAATAAAAAAATAAATTCTAAAAAAGAAAAACATGGGAAGAACATAATTGAAAATATGCATGATCCACTGAATGATAATATAAATGAACGTATTCATAAAAAAAGGGAAGCTATCCATGAGAATGTTATACCTAAAAAAATTATAGATACATATAGAAATAATAGAAACCAATATATGAACAACAATGTTAAAAAGGAAAATGTAAGAAGCTGCTTATCTTGTTTCTGTTGCGGATGGGATGCAGAAGATGAAGCAGTTAACGAATTTCTTTTAGAAGAAGAAAAGGAAAAATTAAAATTGTTGGAGGAAGAAAGGAAAAGATTAAAATTGTTGGAGGAAGAAAAGGGAAGATTAAAATTATTGGAAGAAGAAGAAAAAAAAGAAAGGGAAAGATTAAAATTGTTGGAAGAGGAAGAAGAAAAAGAAAGGGAAAGATTAAAATTGTTGGAAGAAGAAAATATAGAAGAACAAAAAATTGATGAAATTATAGAACCATCAAAAGATATTATATTTATAAAAAAAGAAATCAAGCCAAAGTTTCCTTTAAAAAAGAAGGCTAAACTAAATTTCATAGGAGCAGCATCAGCACCCAATCCTCCGAACGAAGTAAGTTGTATTGGGCCTCCTCCTGAAGTGAAAGAAACAATTATTAATGTAAAAGAAGGTATATATCTTATTTATAATGAAGAAAATAATGGACAATTAGAAGTACATTATTCAAAAAGTGGAAAAAAAGGACGTGGTGTAATTGCATATATAATGTCAGATAGTATCCCTGATTTTTATTTTGATAAAAATAAAGGAAAAGAAATAATTTTCAAAGAAGTTTCTAAAAAGATGCAAAGTGTTTATATAAGTGATCTTAAACCATATTATGAATGCTATATTGAATTTATGAAAATGAAAAAAACATACAACGGGGTTTTATACTTTCTTCCTGCCTTTAATGAACAGCCCCCACCCAACTTGGACATTGGTTTTTTCGATATTAAGGAAAAGAAGGTAATATAGTCAGAGAAATAACAAAAATGAATATATATATGAAAAGAAAAAAATATATATATGTATTAATGTATATATATATATATATATATATATGTATATTCATGTGTACATATTTCTTCCATATAACGTAATTCCTAATTTATTATATATTTTTTATATTAACTATATATAATCTTATTTATACATATAAATATTTTATTAAAAAATGATAAAATAATGTGTGTACAATTCTCATAGTATTATAGTTAGTTAAATTTTTTTCATCTTTTTTTTTTTTTTTTTTTTTTTTTTTTTAGTTAAAATATGTAGAAATAGAAAAACCAGTAGTGTTTACAGGAAATTATCTCTTTGTAATTCAGAAAGGTCTGGATATATTCAAAAAAGAAATAAATGTTGAGGAACTTTTATCTTACCTGAACAGTTACGGATCATTATTAAGTTTGTCCTGACTTGTTCATGTAAAAATTATGATATTCTTCACAAAAAGGAAAAAAAAAATATATATATATATATATAAATAAATAAATATATAATTATATATATATATATATATATATATATATAATATTGTTAAAATTTTTTTTTTTTATTTTTTTTTTGTTTGTATATATTTTTCCTCTGAATGTACTTGTTTAATGAGGTAGCCTTACACTTGTATGAATACCTTAATTTTTATATTTTTTTAAAACGTTATATTTGTATTTATAAAAGTAAGGATAAATGGTTTTTGAAATAATATATATATATATATATATATATAATAATGGTTACAAAAAAAAAACACACAAAAAAAAAATTAAAATAAACAAACAAATTATGCGTATTGCCACACATACTTATTTCAAATTAAAAAAATATTAATTTTATTTTTAGAAAAAAAAAAAAATTATTAAATAAGCTTTCTTTTTATTTATTTATTTTTTTTTTTTTTTGGCATAATTAAAAGTCATATTCTTCATCAAAATTTTCATAGTCTTGCAGGTAGTTATACATATCTATATCCCTTTTGTCATATTTTGTTTTTTTCCTCAACTTGAGTTTGCGTTTGAAGTGATAGAATTTTTGAACGTTGATTTTTTCTTCTTTTCTTAGGGCATCACCAAATTCTTCACCATATTTTCGATTAGACCATAATGGTTTATATAAGGATACAAGAGCAGGGAAATTTTTTCTATCATGTTGTAATTCATAACATTGGAATTTATCTTCAACTGGATCTTCAGATAGGTTATTAATTCTTCCTTCCCCTCTTATTTCAGTCATATAATAATGATACATTTCTGCCATTTCTGGAATGGACATATTAGAAGAATAGGTTTCATGTTGTTGTTTGACAGGGTATACACACATATTTAAAACAACTGTTTTATCTTTGATTTCTTCTTCTGAGCATTTATGATTTCCTCCTCCAATATAATCAATTGGTTCATGTTTATCTAGATAATATGTAATATAATCTGGATCATTGTTTGGATCTAAAATATGATCTAATAAAATTTCTTTAGCTCTAAGTAATGCATGTTCATTTATAAGTTTGATTTGATTTGAAGTATATTTTTTTCTACTAGTTATACCAAACAATTCTGATTTAATTTTATCAATTTTTGTATTATTTTTATCATTTTCGTGCCATTCTAAAATAAGTTTTTTAGTAATTCTATAATATTTAATTCTATTCCAATTAGGATCTTCAAAATATCCACCTAAAAACCCTCTGGCCGCAAGTTCCCATTCTAGTTTAGGTTCAGGAATAAAACCACTAGGACCTCTATAACCATATGGTATAATATGATTTTCATGTGCTTTATGATTCCATGGATAAATTAAATTTGATAAATCTTTTGAAAGAACAGGATCTCTCCAAGCAGTATTTAATTGTGTAGTTTCCTTAGCACAACTATAATTCCAATTACCCCATTGTCTATATTCTAAATCTTCTTCAGTTTCTAAAAAGGTTTGATCTTGATTTCCATCTGGATCTATTTCAAATTGTATTAATTCATCATGATTAAAATTTCTCCATTCAACACCATGATCTAAATAATATGGTATTTCTTTATATCTTGGACGATCAACTCCTTTTTCTAATTTCAAACCTTTCCCATCATAATTTTCTAATCCTCCTTCTATTTTACCACATGCTCTTCTAGAATCTCTTTTATAATCTAGATAAGCCCATTCAGCTTTCAAAAAATTATAATATGGACTTTGTTCACGAGTAATAGTTTCATGAAATGGAATACTTATTTCCCATGGATAGTTTTTGACTGGGTCTCCCAAAATTTCTTTAGTCTTTTTTTCATGTAGAGAACCTTTTGGTGCAATAATCATATATAATATAGTATTTTTTCCTTGTTTTTTTTTATATATGGATAAAATATATTTTTTATATATTGTATTTTTATTAATATAATTATAATTACTAATTATTTTTTTATTTTCAATATAATTTTTGAATGTTTTAATGTTTATATTATGAATAAAGAGTATATAATGATTTCTTTTATTTATTTTTACATTATCCAATTTTTTATGATTGTTTTCAGGTTGATATTTTAATTTTTTTTTTTTTTTCCACCCCATCTTTTTTATTTTCCAATTTGTTATATTATTATATATGGGAAAATTAGCTGTTTTGTTTTTTTTTTTATCATTATTTTGAATATCTTTTTTTTTTTTTGTCCTCTTTGTGAGAAAATACATTTGGTTTGGTTCCATTTCCCTTTTCATAACATAATATGGGACATGTGTGATGTTTAATTTTGGTTTGGCTTTCATATGGTACGATCGTTTCATACAATTAGTTGTATCAAATATTAATAACAAAACAACTGATAGGAATTTTTTGTTCCACAAAATCATTTTAAAGAAAATAAAACACAAACATATATATATATATATATATATATATATATATATATATAAGAGAGTGATTGATTGAGTGAGTGGGAGAGAAATAAAAAAAAAAAAAAAAAAATTACATATTATGCAAATATGTCTAGCTAGCCATTTTTATCAATATTCAGGTAAAAACATTAATTACTAGCCAAAAGAAAAAAAAAAAAAAAAAAAAAAAATACATATATATAATATATATACATATATATATTAAT
>NC_031490.1:159244-187481 GCF_001602025.1 Plasmodium gaboni | reverse complement strand
TTTTTTTTTTTTTTTTTTTTTTTTGCTATTTATTTGTACCTGTAAAGAGGGTGAGCACCGATTTAACAATATTTATTGTAATAATAAATTCCATAAAATAATTAAAATAAATATTTTTTGGTGGATAAAAAAAAAGGTGATTATAATTATGCTTCTGATTAGATATGAATGCAAAACATATGATTGTATAAGTAACATAAATTAATAATTTTATAAAGCACCAAACACTTAATGCGAAAAATAATTTTACTAATGTATGTAAAGATTTAGATTTATCATATGAATATGCATAAAAAGATCTACAGGTTAATATTATAACAAATATACAATCAACAATAGATAAGAAGAATATTGTTTTGCTTATAATATTTGTGTATGGCATATAGAGAAAAGAAAAAAACAAATTAAAAAAAAACTCCACAAAATATGTAAATATAATAGAATACCAGAGCGTATATAGAAATATTTTTGTTCTTGAACTCTTATAATTGTCTAGATTGAAATTTAATTTGTTTATTTTCGTTCCCCATTTATTTCTATTGTCTTTATACACATTATAAAATTGTAAGAATTGGTAATTATCAGACATAGTTTTTTTTTTTTTTGTTATTTATTTATCTTATTTGTTTATTTTTTCTAATTAAAAAATTTGTCTCCTTTATAAATCTGTAAATATTGAAAGGGTATATATATAAAAATATATATATATATATATATATGTATATATTTTATGTATATTATATTTTTACACTCAATCCGATTCAAAAGAAGAGAAAATAGTCTGAACGTTTTATTAGTCAAAGGATACAACATATGTGTTACATGTGTCACTTTTAATTTCTTTTTCTTTTTTTTTTTTTTTTTTTTCTATCTACATTTTAATATTTTTGATAAAAAATAAAATATAAATATTTAGACATTTATATAATTATAATTATTTATATTTATACTTATATTTATATTTATTTTTTTTTTTTTTTTTTTTTTTTTTTTTTTTTTTTTTTTTTTTTTTTTGTGTTTAGACATTTATTTGGTTATTAATTAAAAAGGGTTAAATTTTTGATGTTAAAACAAAAATTAAATAAATGAACTGATAATATAATAAATAAATATAAATATATAAATATATATATATATATATATTGTAACAATTAAAGATCATCTTGACAAGTTATTTATATAATAAATAATATATATATATATATATATATTTTTTTTTTTTTTTTTTTTAAAAGATGCATTGTTGTGCAGTCTTGAACCTTTCAACGTAAAATAAATATTCTTATTATTAAAGAGCATTAGAAAAAAAAAAAAAAATAAAAAAAAAAAATAAACGAATAAACAAATAAACGAATAAATGAATAATTCTTTTAATTGGATTAATTATAGGATATAGTATTACACACTGTTATAAGTATGGCCTAAAGCATAGTAGAGGGGAGAATAAACAAAAAAAAAATAAATAAATTAAAACAAAATAAAATAAAATTATAATTCGTCTATTTTTTGGAGGATAAATTATATATAATAATTGTTTTTACATTTTTATATATTTATATGTTTATATTTTTTATTTTTTTTATTTTTTTTTATTCTTATATATTATCCATTTTAATTAACATACATTGTAAATTTTTTATATTCCCCAGTGCTTATGAATCTACCTTAAAAAAAATTTAAGGTGATATATATATATATATAATAATATATACATACATATATATATTTATATATATATATGTTAAAATATTTATATTTTAAATTTTCTTACTTTTTTCTTGTTAATATGAAACATAGTCGATCTCTATGTTGGTTTTATATAAAGAAGGTTAATAAAATATACTCTTTCATTTTATTTTATTTTTTTAAAATAATTTAAATCTTATATATTATGTCCATTTAAAAAAATAAAGAAAGAATCCATTCACGTTTGTGTCAAACAATGGTTATGAATATATAAATTTTTTTCTTTTTTTTTATGACATAAATTTATTAGTATATAATTAAAAATATAATTAATATTTAATTTTTATGTAACTTATAAATATATAACATATTATTATATAATACATATTTTCATTGTGTGTTTGAATCTGAAAAAATAAAAATATGAACACATAAAAAAAAATATATATATATGTATATATATATATATATATATATATATATATATATATGATACAATAAATAAAATCTCACATAAGTCACTAATATATATATATATATATATATATATATATGTATATATATATATATATATATATATATATATATATATATATACATATTTTTTATAATGATGGGTCTATAAAATTTTATTTTATTTTTATTTTTTTTCAAAATGAAGAAAAGAGAATATTTGACTAACAAGTGTATCTTCCTATGCTGCAATAAACTAAGAAATATTTTTTTGTGGAGCAAAGAAAAAATAAAAATATATGAAAACATAATTAAAAAAGTTGAAAATGATAGAATAATTTCTTATCCTATTGATAAGAATTATATCGATTTTTTTTATATATCTTATAAACTTAATAATTTAATAAAAACAACAAAAAAGAATTTAAAATTAAATGAAGATATATTAGATACAAAAAGATTGGTTGAAAAATGTTTGAACTTATATTATTTGTTATTATCAAATATTAAATTAAAGAGAGCACATTTTTTAAAAAAAAAGATAATAGAATATAGTGAGTATAACATAAGGTCCTTAATAGATAAGAAGGTTATAAAAATGATAGATCAAAAAATGTTGCCATATAACATACGTATAAAAAAAGAAGAATCTGTAGAAAATTTATTCAGGCAGATAAATGAGGACTGTTCTGTTTATTTAAAGAAGATAAACAAAGTGAAAATGAGGTAAGGAAAAAAAAAAAAAAAAAAAAAAAAAAAAAAAAAAAAAAAAAAAAAAAAAAAAAAAAAAAAATCACACATATATATAAAATATATATATAACATATATATAACATATATATAACATATATATATGACATATATATGTATATATTTTTTTTTTTTGTGCCCGTTTAATATTTTAGACATTTATTTATTCCTGGGAATAAAATAAATATGAGCGAGGAATGGAAGAATAAATACAAATACTTTTTAAATAAGAATATGTTGAAAATACCTGTAAGCAAACACAATTATGAATTTCTACTATGCTCAATTAATGATTCTGAGATAAGAAAAGAAGTGCTGTTTTTATTAAACGAACCATATAAACACTTGAACTTAGACAAAGATATAATAAAAATATTAAAGAAAAGATATGATTTGTCTAACATGTTAGGATATGAGAATTGGATACATTATTGTATGGATGAACATACAAGTGAAAAAAATAATTATAAGGATATTAAAGAATTCTTTGATATAATTAAAAAGAAGATAAATATAGATTATAATATGATAAATGGGGATATAGAATTGTATATGAATAAAATGAATGGAAATTATAATAATGAAGATAAAAAAATAAAAAAAAAAAAAACAGGTGGAAATGAAAATGAAAAAAAAAATGAAAATGAAAAAGGAGATATATTTTTATCTGACAATAGGAATAAATATATAAATAATAATAATAATAATAATAATAATAAAAATAATAATAATTATTATTATTATTATTACCACAATCTTTATAATAATCATACTTTTCATTGTGAAGAGAAAGGGGATCTTCGTTGTGATAATTCATTTTATAGATGCGAGAAAAAGAAGATTTGTTTATATGACTGGTATTATTATTACAACTTGATGAACAAAAGAATTGATGAATATCAAATTAATAAATATTTTCCACAGAGATATGTATTAGATAATTTTATAAGAATATTATCAGAGATATATAATTTTTATTATACAAGAATAAATAATAAAGAATTAGAAAGAAAATGGAAAAAAGATACTATAATATATAGAATTGATATAAAAGGCAAACAAAGTAATAATTTATTATTAGATTCTTTTTTAGGTTATATATATATAATTCCATATATAGATATTAATTTTAAAGATTATTTTAGAATAAGTAATATAAATAGTTTGTCAAATACTTATGTAATATGTAATGGTCATGTTGTAATAAATTGTAATTTTATGCGTACTATTCCTATAGAAGAAAAATTATTTAGTATATCTGAAATTATAAGTCTATTTCATGAATTTGGTCATGCTTATCATTTATTATTATTATCAAATAAATATAAATTATATAATTTAAATAATATTCCTTTAGATTATGCTGAATTTTTTTCACATATGAATGAATATCTAACAAATAATTATAATATTATATATAATTTGTCAAATGAAAAAAATGATAATTCCAAAATAAATAAAAATATTTTTAATTCTTTTAAATTTGATAAATTAAGATTATCACATATATATATACAATCAATTATTGATTATAATATACATAATATAAATCCATATACTTTTTTTAAAAATAATAATAATAATAATAATATTGAACATGATAAAGATTTATTATATAATTTTTATTATATGATAAGAAATGAATTTCCATATAATATACATTCATTTAATTATAATTTAAACTCAACTAGTTTTCCTTATCATTTTTCATCATTATATGCAGGATCTGTTCTTAGTTATCTACTTGCTGAACTTAGAGTCCGTCTTTTTTTTTTAAATCAACCAGAATTCTCATTACAAAAAAATAAAACCAAATCCTTATATTCATTTCAAAAAAAATTTTATGATTTCATATCTATTAATCTAATAGAAAAAAATAATTATCCATCTATAATTCATTATGTTCTAAAAAACAAAAATGAATTCTTACAAAAAATGTAGTATCATTTTTTTTGCTACAGCGTGTTAAAATATACTTTCAAAGAATTCAACAAAAAAATATACATATGTAAATATATTATATATATATATAATATATATATATGTTGTTATATATATATATATTTTTTTTTTTTTTTTTTTTTTTTTTTTTTTTTTTTTTTTTTTTTTTTTTTTTTTTTTTTTTTAAAATTTTTTTTTTAAAAAAAAAATAAAAAATTTTTTTTTTTTTTTTTTTTTTTTTTTTTTTTTTTTTTTTTTTTTTTTTTAATTTTATAAATATATATTTGTTTATTCAAAAATATTTTAGATATAAGCAAATTAAATAATTTTATGTTCAATTTTTTTTGTACATTTTTTTTTTTTTTTTGTTCCTATTATATATATATTATATATATGTATATATTTAATTTATTTCTTTGAACTTCGAACCAATTGAAACGAATTCATATATATATAAATATATATATATATTTTTCCTTATTATAAAAACAAATATATTTTTATAAAATAATACATATATATATATATATATATGTATGTATTTATTTATTTTTTTTTTTTGAATAAATACCTTTGAGTTGCTCCTCCTTTACGTCATTTTTTATGTTGCGACATCATGGATTAAGAGATAAAATAAATAACAGATGTTTAAAGAAAAAAAAAATATATATATATATATATATATATTTATATTATCATTTACATATTTTATATATTTAATAGTTTTATGATATTATGGATATTATATATATTAACTACATCTTGTAAATAAAAAGATAAGAGAAGTATAGGGTATTTCTTCATATATAAAAAGATAAACACATATACATATATATACATAAATACATATATATATTTATATATTTATATACCATGGAAGATATTGAGAAGTGCCTGTGCTATTACAAAATTTTAAACGTGGATACAGATGCTTCTCTTGAAGAAATTAAAAAGAATTATAAAAAAATAGTACTTCTCTATCACCCTGATAAGAATAGTCACCTAAGTGAAGAAGAAAAGAAGAGATATACAAATTTATTTAGAAAGATTCAAGAAGCATATGAATGTTTATCAGATGAAGTTCAAAGAAAATGGTATGATAGAAATAGAAAGAGAATAATTGAAGGTAGAGAAAACAGTGAGAAGAAAAATTCAGAGAAACAAAAATATGAATATAGTTACACAAATATAAATATTTGGAAGTATTTTAATAATACATGTTACAATAATTTTTATGATGGTGATGGTGGGTTCTATGATGTCTATCGTAAATTGTTCGATGAAATAATAAGAGAAGAAAATGAAGAAATAAAAATTATGAATAATATAAAAGGCTCTTACAAAAATGGTTATACTAATAAAAAAAAGAAAGATAATATAAATAGCTCTGATAAAAATAATATACACCAATATGGTCACAATGATGATAATAATAATAATAATAATAATAATGATGATGATAATAATAATGATGATAATAATAATGTTCATGGGTGTTTCATTAAAGCACCATCCTTTGGAACTTCATCCACATGTGGAAAACAATTAGACGAATTCTATGATTATTGGTCTAACTTCACTACAATAAAAAAAGTAGATTATTCATATGAATATATAAAAACTTATGAATTCGAAAACAGAAACTTTCGAAGGAACCTAAAAAAAGTCAGTGAGAAAAGAAGTATAAAAGAAAAGAAAGAATTCAATGAAAACATACGTTCTTTAGTTAATCATATTAAAAAATATGATATACGTTATATTAATAGAATTGTTGAATTAATTGAAGAAAAAAGAAAAAAAATTGAATTAAGAGAATTAAAAAAAAAACAAGAAATATTAAAGAGGAAATTATTATTTCAAGAAAATAATAAAAAAAAAGAATATAATGAACACATAACTCAACAAGATATAATTTCATCATCATCTGATGAATATAATTTTAATGCTGAATATAAACATATAAATTATTCTCATGACACAAATAAAAATTCATTATCAAATTGTGAAACGGACAAAGAAAATGTAGATATAAAAAAAAATCAAAAACAACATATGAATCAAAATAAAAAAAATATTAATAAGGATGATAATATTGGTAGTGATAATGATATAAACAAAAAAAAAAATTATGACGATCAGCATATTATTTGTAGTCACAATGAAGATGAATATAACGAAGCAGTTATAAATAAAATTATTTATAGATGTGATGTTTGTAAAAAAAATTTCAAGTCGATGAAGCAGTATGCTTCTCATGAGAAGTCGAAAAAGCACATCAATAATTTTTTAAAAAATGCGCATAAGTATGATATGGATAATATATTTGGAGATGACAGCATGGATGATCAAATAAATGATTCAAAAGATAATGATCATAAAAATAGTGATGGTGATAATAATAAAAGTGGTGGTGATAATAATAATAGTGATGATAATAATAATAAAAGTGATGGTGATAATAATAATAGTGATGATAATAATAATAGTGATGATAATAATAATAGTGATGGTGATCATAATAGTGATGGTGATCATAATAGTGATGGTGATCATAATAGTGATAGTAAATCTTTACATAGTAATATTAATAATGATGAGAATAAAGAAAAAAGCGATTCAGAATGTACTTCTCATTCTTTAACTTCAAATGAAAACGATGATATTTTATTGTGGTATAGAAATAAAAAAAAAAGTAACTACAAAGATCTGACAACTAGTTATTATAATAATTTAGAACAAAATAATGCTCATATATTAAATGAAAAAATAAAAACAAATGATAGTAGTGATGATTATAAAAGTTCAAGGAAAAAGAAAAAAGAAAAAAAAAAAAATAAAAATAATAAAAGTGAAAGTCATGATAATATAAATATTATAAATAATATAGATGAACATAATAAAATCAATAGTGTTCATATTAATAACTCTAAAAAATTAAAAGAAAATATAAAAAATCTCAAGTGTCAAATATGTCAACAAATTTTTGAATCCAGAAATAAATTATTTCAGCACATACAAGAAAAGGGTCATTCAGCTTATAAAAATGTAGATACGAATATAAGAGCAAATAAGGGAAAAAAAAAAAAAAAATAAAGCATCACCATATATATATATATATATATATATATATATATATGTAATATTTATGTTTATATTTATTTATCTTTAAATTAAAGAGTTTTTCTTTTCTTTTTTTTTTTTTTTAAATGTGCATCATTGTATTTCTTTATACATTTATTCATGTATTTATATCTATATTTATTTTAATTTTCATTTAATATTATTTGTTATTATTATTTTCTTTTTTGTTGTTGTTGAATTAAATAATGATGGATTATTTTTTCATCCACATTATATTCATTTAACTATATTGTTGTAGAACATTCTATTTTTTTTTTTCTTTTGTGACATTAAAAGTAATGCAAATAAAACCTTGTGGTTTTAAAAAAAAAAAAAAAAAAAGAAAAGTTATACATTTTAATATGATAGGCATTTATTATTATAAAACATAGAAGTATTATATATATATATTATATAATAAATATTATGATTGTGTGTAGAAAGCTTTACATACATCAAACATATAATATAATATATATATATATATATATATATATATATATATATTTATATTTATATTTATTTATTAAATGTTTGAGGTTAGGCATTATTTTAAAAGGTTTATATATATTTCAAGGTACATAGAAAAAAGAAAAAAAAAAAAAAAAAATTTACGTATTACTAAATTATTTATAAAACTTTATTCTTTTAATAACTTCAATAACCTAACAATAAACAATAATTATAATATATATATATATATCAGTTATATTTATTTCGTATGCAAATTGAAAAAAAAAATAATAATAAATTCAAAAACTTTATAAAATAATAAATATATTATATACATATTTATATATTCATTTATTATGATCCTTTAGGTGTACACAAATATACATGAATGAAGGAGGAAAAAAAAAAAAAAAAAAAAAAAAAAAAAAAAATACATAAATATATAAATATGTGTCATCCTTCTGTCATATATTTTATTTATGTATTATAATATATCACCTTTAATTTACATATATGTATGTTTAATGTTATGATAAAAATATTTGATGAGCAAATAATAATAAACTGAAAATTATATATATATATTTATTATTACATATATATGTATATACATAAGGTGTACGTATATATATTATAAATAATGAGGAAACTAAAAAAAAAAAAAAAAGTGCTAAAATAAATAAATAAATATATATATATATATATATATATATATATCGAACGGCTTATTTTAAATAATATAAAAAAAAAAAAAAAAAAAATATATATAAAACATAAAGTATAATTATATATTTTATTTTGTATATTCTTGATTTAATCATATATAGTACAAAAATTTGAATAAACTTCTTTCTTAACTAAAATATTCTTTTTTTTTTTTTTTTTTTTTTTATTTATATGTACCATAATAAATAATATATATATATATAATATACATTTCATACTGTGTAATAAAAAAAAAAAAATGGAATTAATCTCTTTCCTTATTTCATATATTAAAGAAGAACTATTATCATTTTATTAATATATTTATATATTCGAAGAAATAAAAAAAAATACATTATACATATTTTTTTTTTTTTTTTTTTTTTTTGATAAATCGTAGCTTAAAATAATTAGCATAAGAAAAAAATTTTGGAAAGAGTGTGTAATTATAGAGAATTACAAGTATGCTCATATAAAAAAATATATAAATATATAAATATATAAATATATAAACATTTATAATTCATATATATATATATATATGTATTCACGTGTGTATAGGAGACACCTTATATGTTAGACCATACAAAATAAAACGAGAAAAAAAAAAAAAAAATAATTGTATATAGTTGTAATTATTTTGTATATAATTGAGTGAATACATACATATATATATATATATATATATATATATTTATTTATTTATTTATTTGTAGGGACGTATGAATAAATATGGATAAAACATTCGATTACAATAATATTAATGTAGATAATTTTGATGAGTTGTATGATTTTTGTATTTCCAAGGATACAAATAAAAAAAAAATAAAAGAAGGAAACAATTTTTTAGGAGATCAAAAACAAATATTTAATGATGATAAGGATAGATGTAATAAAGAGGTTGTAAAAAAATATACAAATATAAAAGATACTAAAAAACATGGGAATAATAAAAAATCGGAATATTCTCCATGTAGCACAGTAGAAGAAAAAAGGTTAGATATGCTAAATGATAATATAGAAGATACAGATTCATATTATGATAGAAAAAAAAAAAATTCACATAAATGGAAGGAAATGAGTAACAATATTAATAGTAACAGTAGTAATAGTAATAGTAGTAGTAATAATAATAATAATAATAATAATAGTTATGACAATATTGATCCTCATGATAATGATGACATTCATCATATAAACCACAATAAGGAACATGAAGAACAATATAATGGTAATAAGACGACTATGAAAAAGAATTCAGAATCTTTAAGCGATATAAGTAGTTATAATGATATTAAAAGTTATAATAATGTAGAGGATGGAATATATGATGAATATGATGTAAAAAATAAAATGAAATATGACAAAAAAAAAAATAAACATAATCACAATAATAATAATAATAATAATAATAATAATAATAAATGTGATAATAATAAAAATTATCATAATAATAAAAATAATAAATATTATAATAATCATTTGGATCATAAACATAATGATCTTTATGAAGAAGGTGATACTTATAAATTTAAAAATAAAAAAAGTAAAGATGATTTAAAATATTACAGATGTAGATATTGTGATATAGATTCCATAGATAGTGTTGTTCAATGTAATAACTGTAAACGATGGTTCTGCAATGGTTCTTATGGTACTTGTGGTAGTCATATTGTTACTCATTTAGTTCGATCGAAACATAAAGAAATTAAATTACATAAAAATAGTTTATTAGGTGAAACTATTTTAGAATGTTATAATTGTGCATGCAGAAATGTATTTTTGTTAGGTTTCCTTCCGACATCTGAAGAAGGTGTTGTTGTTATTATTTGTAGAGATCCTTGTTTGTCTAATTACATAGCCTTATATGAAAAACATCTAATTGATATGGATCAAAATAAAAATATCTCTCTAGAAGATGATAAGGAAAAGGAGGTTCTCATAAAAGATGAGGACTGCATGCACTATAAAGAAATAAATAATAATAATAATACAAATTGTGAAAATATTCATTGTAGTAATAATGATGAAAAGGAACTTGTTGAACAAAATAGTCTTTCTTCAGTTCATCATCAAAGTGACAGTTCTGATTATTATTATTATTATTATTCCAGACGTCAAAAGAATAAAAAATTAGAGAAAAGCCATATGAATGTTTGTAATGATGATAACCAAAATGTTCATTATGATAATAAATTAATTGATGATGACCATATGATGTGGGGAGAACATAATAAGCGTCAAAAAAATATAGAAAAAAATATAGAAAAAAATAAAGAAAAAAATAAAGAAAAAAAATATAATGAACATATAGAAAATGATAACAACATCTACATAAATAATAGTAATATTTGTGAAGAAATTGAAAAAATAAAAGATTGGGATTTAAAAAAATGGCAACCAGTTATTGAGGATCGTTTCTTTTTAGAATGGTTAGTAAATATACCATCTAATGAAGAAGCAGAAAGAAAAGGTAAATTATCTACATCTTATAATGTAAATAAATTAGAGGAATTATGGAAAAATAAAAAAGATGTATATATAGATGAATTAAATTTAGAAATATTAAATGATGAACCAAATAGTGTTGAATTAAAATATGAAGATGCATATCATTATCAATCCATATTTTCTCCATTAATTCAACTTGAAGCTGATTATGATAAATCTATAAAAGAAGGTCAGAAACAAGGGAATGTAACAGTCAGATGGGATATTGGTTTAAATAAAAAAAGATATGCTCATTTTATTTATGTGAAAGAAGAAAGTGAATTAAGATTAGTTGCTGGAGATGAATTGAAAATATCATATACATATCCAGATGGTAGTATATGGTGTTGTGAAGGACATATATCTAGATTACATAATACAGAAGAAATTGCATTAGAATTAAGAACATCATGTACATCTAATGGTCCATGGGTTGATAATATTACTACAGGATTTACTGTAGAATTTATTTGGAAAAGTACTGCTTATGATCGCATGCAATTAGCTTTAAATGAGTTTGCTTTGAATTCATATTCTTTAAGTGGATTTCTATATCATAAATTATTAGGTCATGATATATCTGAAGATTCATTAGAATATAATAAAAATACATTTTATAAAATGATGCACAAAAAAGTTATGAATATAAGAAATTATTCTGCTCCTAATTTAGCACCTCTTAATCATTCTCAAATAGATGCAATAAAAAAAAGTTTATTATCTCCTTTATCTTTAATTCAAGGACCACCTGGTACTGGAAAAACTTTAACATGTGCTACTTTAGTATATCATTTAGTAAAAATGAATATGGGCAAAGTATTAGTTACTGCACCTAGTAATGTAGCTGTAGATCAATTATCTGTTAGAATACATAGAAGCGGTTTAAAAGTAGTTCGCTTATGTGCTAAGAGTAGAGAATCTGTTCCAAGTATAGCTGAGTATTTATATTTACATAATCAAATGAAATTATTAAAAAGTGATATTGCTGAAGAATTAAATAAATTATTAGAATTAAAAGAAGAAGTAGGAGAATTATCACAAAAAGATGAACGTAGATTAAAAAAGTTAATATCATTTGCTGAAAATGAAATATTAATAGAAGCAGATGTTATTTGTTGTACATGTGTTGGAGCCATGGATAAACGATTAAAAAAATTTCGTTTTCGTCAAGTATTAGTTGATGAAGCTACACAATCAACAGAACCAGAATGTTTAGTACCATTAGTAACAGGAGCTAAACAAATTGTTTTAGTTGGTGATCATTGTCAATTAGGACCAATAATTGTTTGTAAAAAAGCTGCAAATGCTGGATTAGGAAAAAGCTTATTTGAAAGATTAGTTATGTTAGGCATAACACCATTTAGATTAGAAGTACAATATCGTATGCATCCAGCATTAAGTGAATTTCCATCTTATGTTTTTTATGATGGTAGTCTACAAAATGGTATTACATTAAAAGAAAGAGAATATCCTTTGAAATCCTTTCCATGGCCTAATCCTAAATGTCCTATGTTTTTTTATAATTCAACTGGTTTAGAAGAAATGTCTGCATCTGGAACCAGTTATCTAAATAGAAGTGAAGCTTCTAATATGGAAAAATTAGTTAGAACATTATTACAATGTGGCTTGAAAGCTTCACAAATAGGTGTTATAACACCATATGAAGGACAAAGAGCATATATTACTTCTTTATTTCAAAAAAATATTTCTTTTCAAAATTCAGCAGATATAGAAGTAGCATCTGTTGATGCTTTCCAAGGAAGAGAAAAAGATTTCATATTATTATCATGTGTTAGATCTAATAAAAAATTAGGTATAGGATTTTTAAATGATCCTAGAAGATTAAATGTAGCCCTAACCAGAGCTAAATATGGATTAATTATATGTGGAAATGCAAAGGTTCTATCAAGACATCATTTTATATCCAGAGAAAAAATTAATTCAAATGAAACTATAACAAATGTTAATTCTGTATGGATTAATTTATTAAGTCAATTTAAAAAAAAAGATTTAATTGTAGAAGGATGTTTATCGAACTTGAAGCCAGTAAATATAAATATACCAACACCTACAAAATTACCATCTAGATATACAAATTTTAATTATTTCCATAGTTATGATAATTTCCAAAAAAATAGAACCCATAATTATCCAGATAAATTAGGTTCTAATAGTTATAAAGATAAAAGCACCACTATAACTAATCAATATAAAAATAATAAATATAATAAAAATAATAAAAATAATGATGAATTATTTAATTCTTCTTCTGTTAATGATTATTATTATCATCATCATTTTAATACAAATCATTTATCAGATGAAAATACTAATTCTCAATTTAATCTTAACCTATCCAATTATAGTTATTGTAGTGAAAATATTATGAACAATGATTTATATACTTATATAACTAAAAATAAGAAGAAAAATATTGTCAACTCATATGTTAATAATCTAAGTCAAATGTCTCAATTTAATGATTACGCAACCGAAAGAAATCATAATAATAATGATAATCCTGATTATTTAGATATTCATGATAAATATAATAATAGTATTGATGATGATAAGAAAAGTACGACTAAATATAATATTTCATCATCATTGAATAATTCAGAATTTTCATATTCTAATAATAATAAAATGTCATCTAATCATTCTATAGATTCATATAATCAAGATACCAATTTTATTTCCATCTCAAAAAATGCAGATAATTTATTTCCGTACCTTTTCTATTATAAAAGTAATCAAAACGATAGTTCACAACAACCATATATGTATTATAATGAAAATCATGAAAACATAAATTCTTCAAAAACACAAAAAGGTGTAAAAAATACGGTATTAAATAAATCATCTACATCTAATATGACGTTAACACAAAAAGATTCTGTTATTCTTAATGACCACAAATTAAGTTGTAATAGTAAGAAAGAGCTATCTGAAAATACGCATATAAATTAGTGATCCAATTATTATAGTGTGCCCATATATTAAACTATCTCATCTTTTATTTATTATTTTTTACTTAAAAAATAAAATATCTGGATGGTAATAAATAAATAATATATAAATCAACAGAAAGGAGGAAAATAAATACTTTTATACCATTCATTTTTATAAGGATATAGAGTATTGGATTTTTTTTTTTTTTTTTTTATTATTTTTGAAAGAAATATATTTATTTTAATTATACATAAAAGAAAAAAAAAAAAAAGTGAACACATAAATATATATATGTGTGTTTTTTTGGGATATATAATTATATATTGTCCTAAGTGCAATCATATATATTATTTTATTGAGGAATAATAGCAATTACCTTAACGGATGTTCAAAAAAAAAAAAAAAAAAAAAAAAAAAATATATGTATGCATATACTTATATATGTTAGAATATTAGTTAATTTATATGCTTTATTGAATTCATTTATTTTTTTTTTTTACCATGATTATCTGAGGAATTTTTATATTATTAAAAGGAAAACAAAAAATACACCACGTGATAAATATATATATATATTTATATATATATGCTAAATAATAATATCCGAAGGAATAAAGTTAACATAGCTGTATTTAATAACAGTTGAAAGGGAAAAAAAAAAAAAAAAATGAAAAAACATAAAATAGAAGCCGATTAACCTGTTTTTTTTATAGATAAACAAAATACAGTTGTAATTTTTTATATACAAATATATCAAATGAACACATTAATATGGAATAAATATGAAATAATATATACTTACATGTATATATTTAACACAAAAACGTATTTATGATACGCACATAAAGCCCTTTTTCTTTTTTTTTTTTTTTCTTCTTTTTATTATTATTATCCAAAAATGTTTAGTCAGGATATTTTGTAAAATATATTTTTAATATAAAATAAAAATATATTTGTGTAAAGAAAAAAAAAAAAGACCTGTATGAAATTAAATAAATATGACTACTTTAAATTTGACAATAAATAAATAAAAAAAAATATATATATGTATTTATTTATTTTATTTATTTATTTATTTATTTATATGTGTATAGTTTTTTTATTTTTTCCCCTCCTTAACATAATTATAATGTTTGAATATATTATTCAATTTAGTAAGTACATAAAATAAAAACAATCCAAAACAATATAAGTGAATTTTATAATAATTAAAGATAATTTTTTTTTTTTTTTTTTTTTTTTTGGCTATAAACAACATGTCTTTCTACATAAATATATATATATATATATATTTTTTTTTTTTAATTATGAGAATAAAGCATTTAGTATATTATAATAGTTCTAGACATTTATTTACATTTATACATTATAACAATAAACCTGATAAAAGGTTTGTTTGGAAAATTTCCACAAATTATTTAATTTAAGCATTTATCATGGTTGAAGGTAAAAAATAAGAAAAGAAAAAGAAAAAGTAGGTTATATATTTAAATATTTCATTTAATAATTATAAATATAATTTAACAAATAAATAAATAAATAAATAAATAAATATATATATATATATATTTTGATCCTATATTAGAAACTAAATTTCTTTCTTTTGAAGAAGGAAAGGTTCTCGTAACCACAAGTTTAAAAACTGGAAGAGGCATTGAAATATTAAACAAATTAATAAATGAGAAAAGATATTTAAGATATGTTTTTTATTATTTAAAATTATTGCGTACAGTGAAATATTTAAATAAGCACAAAATAAAGAGGACTCTATGTAGATTAGAAAATATAATAAAAAGTAAGGTATGTCAAATATTCCATCTGTTATGTTATGAGGTAAAAAATAAAAAATCAGCATGTAACATAAGAAAGAATGATAAATGTTATTATAAGAGCTTTAAAAAGATAAAAGGATTATTTAAATTGGAAAAAATATTCAAATCATATATGAAGAATATATTTATTAATTTTTTTTCAAAATATCTTTTTTCTAATACATTGTCCTTTTTAAAAATGAAGAATAAAAATCTAATTAAAGAAAATAATAAAAGCAATTTTTTATCATTTGAAAGAGATTATAAAAAAAAGGATGAGAATAGTAGTAATAGATTTCTTTTTCTATATGATTGTTATAAGTATCACAAATATAGATATTATAATGTATACCAATATGGTTTACATAATTATATAGGTATGTGTCCTAAATGTTATTTATTATTACATGATAATCATAATAAATCATATGAAAATGTTCATAAAAATGTATATTCTTTTAGTAAACAGGATATTATAATACAGCCACTAATTCCTTATTATTATAAAAATTTACCATCAATAAAAATGTATCATCACAAGGACAACATTGCATAAAAAATAAAATATACAATTTTTAATTTTTTCAGTTTTTTTTTTTTTTTCTTTTTTTTTCCTAAATGAATTATAGTATGTTATATATTTTAAATGATAATAATAACTAAAACATTGGACACAAATAATAAGGAAGTAAAGACACACATAGAAATAAGAAAAAAAAAAAAAATATAATAAAATAAAATAAAGACAACAATATATATGAAGATTTTTAAATTTTAGTATAAATTAAAAGTTACTTTTTTTTTTCACATTAATGTACATCAATTGAAAGAAAATATAAATATATATATTTATTTATTTGTGTAAGTTATATGTGTATATCAATTTACCCCTGAAGCGTTTTACTATTTTTTTTTTTTTTTAATATATCATGACCAAATTATAGTGTACATTTTTCGTTGCTTTAAAAATATCTATATAATTATAAGAAAAAATATTATTCATTCTATTTTAATATTTTTAGAAATGAATAAATGTTTTGGAACTGTAATTTCTTTATAAAGAATTGCTTTATTTTATCATTTCATATTTTGATAATATTTGGAATATCAACTTTGTTAAATTTGTTACCAACCGGTGATGTTAAAGGGGATATAAAAACAAAAAATAAGAGAAAGAAGATGGAGAAAAAAGGAAAAATGAAGAAACATATATCAGAAAAGTAAAGCAAAATATAATAAAACAATACATATATATATATATATATATATATATATATATATATATTATGAAGTGTCTTTTATTATTTTATTATTTTATTATTTTATTATATTATTATTTTATTATTTTATTATTATTTTTTTTTTTGATCTATATAATTTTCTTTGTGTTAATATATAGATTTAGTAAAGGTTTATGTTGCCTATTTGATATACTTATGCGAAATCTTATTTACAATTTATATTACGCATTTGATCAAATTAAAGAAAATAATTATATCAAGAATGTTGAGAAGGATCAGATGAAAAAACAAATATGTAAAAAGAATTTGGATAAATCCAAGAAAAATATAGAAAAATGCATAAATTTAAGTTTAACCGTTTTAAGAATTATGGAAGGAAATAAGAATTATTTTATTCAGCATATTTTAGATAACTATGCTTCTATTAAATCAAATAAGGATGAAAAAAAGAATAAAAATAAATTTGATGATTCACATTTGATGTATCATGTGTATAAATATTCAGTCCCATTAAAAGAAGCTTATAAAAATAGTCATTTTTATGATATAAATGTGAATGAAGAGAAACAAATTTTTATAAAAAATAGACATATTAAGACTTATACTAATCAATTTAATGTTATAGATACATTTATAGATAAACATAAGAAATATTCAAAGCAGGATTTAATAAAAGAACTTAATAATTTGCTACATACACATTATTTGAATGATAGTACAATTAATAGAGAAAATATTGAAAAGCAAAATCAGATAACAAATGACAATTTAATTGATGATGATTTGGTTACTAACGATTTGTTCTCAGAATATTTTAATAATTGTAAAAAAAGTAATAAACTGAATATTTTAATAAAAGAAGTTAATTTAAATAGTTTAAAAAATTTCCATAATATTCTATATAAAAATATTAATTTTATAAGGACATTTAATGAAATAAATGATGATGAAAATAGTGATATGAAGAATATTCAAATTTCTGAAATATTTCACATGTGAAATTTGGAATATAATAAAAAGGATAGCTATTTATAAATATATAAAATAAAAAAAAAAAAAAAAAAAAAAAAAAAAAAAAAAAAAAAAAAAAAAAAAAAAAAAAAAAAAAAAAAAAAAAAAAAAAAAAAAAATGAATTATAAAATGCATACACGTTTTTCTATCCTTATTGAATTTTTTTTTTTTTTATTTGATATAATAAATGTCTATACACCAATTATTGGTTAACAAAAAATTTATGTGTGTCCAATTATTATTTTTTTTTTTTTTCACAACTGTAGGTTGTATTCTCAAACAATATTTTTGTAACAATACCTTTTTATTTTTATTATATTTATTGTTATTTTATTTTTTTCTTCTTTTTATTACCTTAATTTTTATTTATAGAACATTAAAAAAAAATAAAAAATTCATACACACACATAATATTATATTTTTTAATATTCACATTTTATATGTCACATTTATATACACTAAGAATTATAATATAATCGTATTTACAATATTTTAAAAAATATGTCTGAACAGTCAGGTAAAAAATCTATTTCCTCAGTTTATGAAGAGGAACTAGGGAAAGCTAAAAAGGTAAGAAAAAAAAAAAAAAAAAAAAAAAAAATAGCCAAATAGCCAAATATTTTTTTTTAAAAAATATTTAACAAGATACTAATAATATTTAGCCTATTAAACATTATGACAATATTTCCTAACTTTAGCTAATGGCTAAACTCGAAGATATAGAAATTGATTTATATGAGGAATCTATAAAATTAAACATATTAAAGTATAAAGCTAAAAGAGAATATATATATTTAAAATTATTAAATAATATAAGAATTTTTATATTTTATAATTTAATATCTTTATTTGTTACAGAAAAAATTCAAATGTGGTAATATATAAAAAACTAATTCACGAGATATAAAATATTTATTATTTTATATAATATATAACAAAAAAAAAATAAAATAAAATAAAATAAAATAACCAATAAAAGGAATGAATATACGATAAAAGTAAACTGAAAAGAAAATATACAAAAAGTTGGCACAAATAATATAAAGTATATATATATATATATATATATATATATATATATGTATTTATTTATTTATTTATATAACATTGACATATATATATATTTTTCACGTTTCATTTAAATAGTGTAATTTTTCCATTTTTTTCATGTATCAGTTGCTTTGTTCTTGCTTGTCCAACTATTCTCTCTAATTCGTATGTATGATATTTTGTATAATAACACATAGAAGATGAATTTGGATCTTTAGATAAATTTTTAATTAGCTCAGAATACATAAAAAGAAATTTTGGAGGTGAAAAGAAAATAATATGATTTGCTCCTTTGAATGTACATCTTTCATAATATATTAAACGTCCTGTTACTAATAAAATATTAATTCGTTTAAATTTAAATAGTTTTCTAATTTGTAATATTTTTTTTTCATTTGTATATTCATTAACTCCTTTAAATGAGATATCATTTTTTTTTAATAATTCATATATTCTCAAATATTCAATATATGTTGGTATAAATATGATGAGTTGTTTTATGTTAGTTAAAATATCCATAACGTTAGTTGAGAAAAAGTTTAAGATACTTTCCTCTATATTTAAAATATTATCACATTCGATTTTTTTAAAATATTGATTTATATTTAAAGAATTTCTTAAATCTAATAAAACGGATTTATCATCATTCCTTATAAATAATTTTAAAAATGATCTATAATTATTTGAGGAATGTATTAATGATATAAAATTAGTATCTATAATACTTGACGAAATAATAGTTTGTCTATAATTTTTTAAAAAACCATTAATTACATATTTTGGAATTCTATTTATATTTGCACTACCCCATCTAAGTAATGGTTTGTTAATAAAATTTAAAACAGTTTTTAATGTCAATAAATTTTGCATTAATATAATATCAATTTCATCAATTAATAAAATTTCAACAGATGATAAGAAATCATATTCATATAACTTTTTTTTTTTTTTATTATTATTATAATGTTTATTATTTTTTTTTTTTTTGTTTATGTTTTTATCTTTTCTCATTTCATTTGTTAAGCCATTATTTTCATTATTCATATCATAATCATCTGAACTATTTTCATCATATATAATATTATCTTCTCCTTCATTTTGTTCTTGTGAAGAATCATTTTCTTTAGATTCCTTAATAATTATATCTAATCCTAAAGGAGAACAAATTAATATGTCACTATCACAGAACGGTGAATATAATTGTATTTTTTTATCACCTTCTAATATTTTTATACCTAATCTAAAACAATCATCATTATTTCCTTGATATATATTTATATAATCAAGTGTTCTTTTTTTTTTTGTGTATATCTCTTTCATATGTTTTTTTTCATTAATGGTTATATCGTATTCAATAACAAATCTATTTTTATTTTTAATTTCACTAGGTTTTATTAAATTAGAAATTATATCTACATATTCTTTTGCATTATATCTAAATGGACATAGAATTAAAATTTTAGGTCTAGCAAAAGATTCATCACAAAATTCTTCTTTTAATTCAATATTTTCTTGTTTAATATTTTGTGACTTTTCCATTTTTTCTAATTTTTTTTTTATATATTTTCTTCGTTTTCTTTTCTTTTTTAAATGATTTAAAATATGAACAACATTTAATATATTTATTAAATGACTGTTCAGAACATTTTTATTTGAATATAAAATGTCTACATATGAATTTATGTAATGAAAATAGCTTTTCAATTCTATATGTTCTATAATTTTTGAAATATCACGAAAGATTTTCTTCTTTTTCTTGTTGGCTTTATAAACATTACTACTATTATTATTTTTATTATGATTATGAATTTTATTTGTTTTATTTTCTTCGATTGACTCACCATTTTGCATATCATTTATCATATGCGAATCTTTTACATCGTTGTCATCGCAAGGGTCGTTTTTATTTTCATCTTTTACAATTTTTTTAATTTTCATATTATAATAATTTTGCATATACATATATATGTCACTATTAAAATAGGCCACTGGATGTTTAAATGTTGAGAGATAATTTTTCAAATTTAATAAGATATGATCATTAATATTATAAAAATTTTCATTATCTAAGATACTCTTTGGTTTTGTATCCAATATATTCATTAAATAATATGTTATATAATTTTTTTCTAAATAAGGTGAGAAAAAATATGGTTTAATCTGTACATTATTAAATATTTGACCAGTGTATTCATTTTTAGTTTGCTTTTTAGATTTAAATATATTTGTTTCTACAAACAAATTAGATTTAACATATATATCTTCAATTGTCTTATTTTTATACTCATTAGATTTATCGTTATCCTTTTGTTCATTCGTATTTTGTAATCTATTTTTTTTTTTTTTATTATTGCAGAATTGTTCTATAAATGCTTCATCTATGTTTTGACAAAAGGAAAAATAATAATCCATTTTATTTTCACATAATTTATAAGAATCATTTTGGTAGTTATTATATATAGAGATACAATTGTAGGTTTTTGAATAATTATACAATAGATTATTTTGGTTATTATTTGGGTTACAATTATTGCCGTTCATAATATGTTCACTTAAATTATGGCTGTTCAGGTTATTATTTGGGTTAAAATTATTGCCGTTCATAATATTTTCACTTAAATTATGATTGTTCAGGTTATTATTTGGGTTAAAATTATTGCCGTTCATAATATTTTCATTAAAATTATTATGGTCAGGTATATTTTTATCATGTTGTTCTTTTATTATATTATGTATATTCTCGTTATTTGTATTAACATTTTTATAATTGATCGATATTGTATTGTTATCATTATAAATTTCTTGAGAATTATTTATATATAAATCATTTAATAAATAAAAATCATTAGATTGTTTATTTATATTATTAACTAGGAAAGACATATATATTTCATCATTTTTTTGTTTGTGTAGAAGTGTTGTGTTTTTTACATTACCCTTTTGTTGTATATTATCTTTTTTTGTTGTTTGGTTTTGTTTATTAATATTTTTCGATATTGTATGATGATCATTATGGTTACTTTTAATATCTTCATTTAAAACATGATTGAACATTTCATTTTTTTTTTTTTGAAGAATATTTAAGAATGTTTCATATTTATTTTGTTTGTTTGTTAGTTTTTTATTTTGGTCATGATTATTTTCTTCTATATCTGTTTGGTCATCATCTTGATCTGATGTATAGTAAGTTTTTCCCTTAAATTTTTCTTCGTGTTTTTTTAATTTTTCAAATTCCTTTAGCAGTCTTTTATTAATTTTATTTTCCTTTTTATTAAATTCCTTTTGTTTTGTATCTTTTATTGTGGATTCATCGTTTGGTTTATTTTTATTTGTAGCAAAATTTAATTTCTTTAATTTCTTTTTTTCTTTTTTAACAAATTCGAGCTCGTATAATTCATTTAGTGTAGTTGCTCGTTTTTTACCTCTAAATGTTCTTTTTCCCATGATAGGTATATAAAAAAAAAAAAATGTATATAAATATATATATATAAAGTTAAGAAAAAAGAAAAGAAAACACAAATGATTGGTTTACATTAATATAAAGATAACATATATATATATATATATATATATATTTATTTTATATATAATATGAAAATATATTTATTGCATCATGAAAAATGAAAACAAACAAAATTTTAATAATAAATAAAAAGTTAAATAACATAAAAATTATATAGATCTATATAAACATAATATTAATTATATCTATATATAGGATTTATAATTTAATTTATTCTCTATTATTCAAATTATATAACATTATAGAAAAATACAAAAAAAAAAAAAAAAAATAAAATAAAATAAATGGAGAAATTTAACTAAACAAGTTCCATAAGTTTTATATAAGAGTTTTATTATTATGTAAAATTTATTATAGTTATATATTTTAAAATGTAATTTTTAATAACATAATTTATATATATATATATATATAAATTATAACATATATGTAATATTATATATATATATATATATATATATAATATACTTACATAAGTATATTATTTATGTGGGTACAAAAATTTTAAGAGCCAATATGTATGAAATATTTTAAAAAAAAATTTTTTATGCCGAAAAATTTTATTAAGGTTATATAAAGTAATAATATAATAATAAAATAGTAATAATTAAATAGGGTATTTTAAAGGAAATGTAAAAGGATTATCACTTATCAACAAATAAATAAATAAATAAATATATATATATATATATATATATATAATGAACTGTAAAAAATAATGGCATGAATTATCTTATATTATTATAAGTTTATATATGAGGACTATATATATTTTTTACTACTCATAATGTTAATAATTTCCTTTATTTTTTTTTTTATTTGAAATCATGGTATAGTCTCTTAAATATGAAAACAATATATAGATAAATATATATATATATTACTTTTTTAGATAATATTATTATATATATATATATATATATATTTATTTATTTATTTATTCATTCATTTATGTACTATATTTATGCTGATGGTTACACAAATTCGATAGGGCGGAATTATGAAAATTTATTTTATTTTTATAATATTTTTATATCTAAGATTTATATTAATTATAGAAATATTAAGCAAACATATATATAAAACTAGACACTTTTGTCCTTCATATATAAAGGATGGAGAGAAAAGAAAAAGCCATAAGATAAAAAGAAAACGAATAAAAGATGATGCATATATAAATGTTTATAGAAAAAATATATTGGATAGCATAAATATAAAAGGTGATAAAAATAAAATTGGAAAAAGATGGTTGCAGAATTTAAAAAAGAAAAAACCATTTGACAAAATAAGTGTATGTGTATCAAATTATAATGATGATAGAAAAGAGATATATGATGAAAAATTTATAAATAATAAAGAAGACAATAGTTATAATAATAATAATAATAATAATAATAATGGTGGTATTATAAAAACTTGTAGTGATGAAGAATGTTTACTTATTAGTACTCCTGTTTATTATTCAAATGATAGACCACACATAGGTCATGCTTATTGTAATATATTATGTGACGTTATATATAAATATGAAAAATTAAAAGGGTTGGAAAAAAATAAAAAGGATATAATTTTTTTTTCAGGTATGGATGAACACGGTTTAAAAATTGAAAAAAAATGCAATGAAAATAAAATAAGAACAAATGAATATATTGATGATATGTGTAAATATTATAAAGATATGAATAAAAAATTAAGTGTGGATATAAATTTATTTTATAGAACATCATATTCATTTCATAAAACATTTGTTCAGAATGTATGGAAATATTTAGTACATAATAATTATATATATAAAGATACATATAAAGGTTATTATAATATCAATGAAGAAAGATATATAAATGAACAAGAATTAAGAGAAGGGAAATATAAAATAGATAATGAAAATATTATATATGTTGAAGAAGAAAATAGTTATTTTTTTAATATTTTAAAATTTAAAGATTATTTAATTGATTTTTATGAAAAAAATGAAAATTTTATATATCCACAATATTTAAGAAAACAAATAATTTATACATTAAAAAATGAATTAAGAAATATATGTATAAGTAGATATAATACAAAGTGGGCAATACAAATTCCAGATGAACAAAAAGGTACTATCTATGTATGGTTTGATGCATTGTTATCATATATAAGTTCTATATTATATCTAAATAAAATAAAACAAAATAATAATAATGTCACAACTGATAAAAATCATGTAAGTATATCCTCTTCATGTGATACTGATTCGGTTATTTGTTCATATGATGATATTTTAAATATGGTAAATTCTAATGTCAATAGTGATAATATACAAAGTAATATATTTCCACATATAGCGAGCAACATAAATGATGAAAAAAAAGAAAAAAAAAAAAAAAGAGAAAAAAATGTACCAAATAACGAATTAATCTGTAAAAAAATATGGAATCCATTTATTCAAGTCATTGGTAAAGATATTTTGAATTTCCATGCTATATTTTATATATGTTTATTGAAAAGTTTAAATCTTGAATTTCCACAAAAAATTCTATGTCATGGTTTAATAAAAAATGAAAATATAAAAATGTCCAAGAGCTTACATAATGTTGTAAATCCATTTGACCTTTTAAAAAAATACAATCCAGATGTATTACGTTTATATTTTATTGGATGTGGTAGTATTTATGAAGATAAAAATTATAAAGAACAAAATATAGAATCATTCGAATTATTTTTAAGAAATAATGTAGGGAATCTATTATATCGTGTAGTATCGTTATGTATTGAAAATAATTATAATATTGTTCCTGATATAAATACAAATGATTATAATTCGAATATTATTTTAAATGAGTGGAAATATAATATAAAGAATAAACTAATACCATATCTTAATAATATGGAATATATTCAATTTTTAGAACTTATTATGACATTAATCAAAAATGTAAATAAATTTTTTGTACATAATACACCATGGAATTATAAAAAAGATACTCAACATTTTCATACAACTATTTATGTTACTTTAGAGTGTATGAAATATTTTTCTATATTAATGTTTCCATTTATTCCTAACATTTCTTTGACTATTTTAAGAAATATTGGTTTTGACACCATTGACGAGCACAATATATCTCTCGACATGTTGGAAAAAAAAACAGACAAATTTATTCTTAACAGGTTGATAAAAATTGTGTGATTAAATAAAAAAAAAATATATATATATATATATATATATTTATGTGTATATTTTAATTTTTTTGTTAATATTTTTTTTTTTTTTTTTTTTTTTTGTCTTTTTTATAAATTTATTAATTTTTGGTGAATATATTAAAAATTATAAAAAAAATAATTTAGTACAATAAAATGTTATCCACATATATATATATATATATATATATATATATTTATATATTTATATCCTTGTTAATTTTTATTTATTTTTAATTTGAAATTTTGGGCTTGTTCTTAGATAAATACATGTGACTAGGTACACGAGAATAGTAAAGGTAAGGAAATTGTTTTGTGTATGGTCTAGTGGCCCATCTATTTCTTCCTGATGTATTTTTTCTAAACCATGGGTGTTGTTTTGAATTCCATAGTTTAAATTTTAATTTCCTTCCATGTTTTTTCATATATTCATCATATTCTAATGAATGTTCTTTAATATTATAATTGTATGTCTTAGGTACTGGTCTATCATATGGAGCTTCGATTTCTCTAGCTTCAAAACTTTCTGGTATATTTCTTTTTAATACTTTTCTTCTATAAAACCATGTACGATCCGTTTTTAATGTATCATGAAAAAGAAGTAACTCATCTATAAATTTTATATCTACATTAGCTGCTTGAGCTATATATTTTTTGCTTTCTTGTGTGAAAATTTTATAATCATCATTTTCTAATTCATAAGGTAAAAATGAATTTAATACTTCATATTGTTTTTTTAATTTTTCAAATTGAGGATTCATTTTCTTTTTATATTTATATTTTATACTAAATATATTAAAATAATCACATAAATCTTTTAGAAATGATTGAAATTTTCCATATGTAAATAAACCTTCATATTTCATTAATGAATTCACATAAAACATATAAAATTCTTTTTCTTTCTTTTCATTATCATTTATTTTAAATTTATCTTTTATTATATTATTATTATTTCGAAATATATCTATAAAATTTTTAAATATATTATTACTACTTTCCATGGATGTACCAAAAAAAGGTGAACTACTTCTTTTTACATTATCTAATTTAATTTTCATATTTTTTAAATGTTCTTGATTAAATGCCTGACCAATCTTGCTTAATAGAGATGTACCTCCGTATTTCTTTTCAACTTTTATGAAATTCAAACATTTTTTATCTCTTACCAGATTGGAATAATACACCCTCATTATAATTTATCTCTTTTTTTTTTTTTTTTTTTTTTTTTTACACCTTCCATATGGTTCTTAAAATAACGGTGAATAATACAAAATTAGGATAAACAAATAAATAAATAAAAATATACATATATATATATTAAGAAATAATATATTTCTTTTTATTTCATTTCAATATATACATATATTTTTTTTTTTTTTTTTTTTTGGAAATGCGAAATGGCTGTTTCGTTCATGTGAATTATCATATTTAAATTTTTTTTTTTTTTTTTTTTTTTTTTTGTATATCCTTAAAATAAGGATTACGCTGTGTAAATAAATAAATAAATAAATAAATAAATATATATATATATATATATATATTTAGTTTTTAAGATTCTCCTTTTTTATATGGTATTATACAAATAATTATTTATTTGCTTGTCACATATTAATAAAATATAAAATTTCAAAATATGAAATATATGTTAAATTTATTTATTTTTAAAAGGATAATAGGTACATATGGAATATTAATATATATACCACATGACAACAAATTTAAAAAGAATAAAAAAAAAAGGAAATTTCTAAATAAGAAGAAAAAAAAAATATATTAAATATCACCAAAAAAAAAAAAAAAAAAAAAAAAAAAAAAAAAAAAAAAAAAAAAAAAAAAAAAAAAAAAAAAAAAAAAAAAAAAAAAA
>NC_031490.1:156330-159182 GCF_001602025.1 Plasmodium gaboni | reverse complement strand
TAAAAATATTATCTTTTCATTTTATTCAAATTTTATAAATGAATACTAAAACAAAAATACACACATAAATATATATATATATATTCCCATTCACATTTGTGTTATTTTGTTCATATTGGTATGTTATTTTTGACGTAATAAAAAAAACAACTGAATATAAAATACTCAGGTATCAATTTAAAAGAATGTAAGGTAAACCCCCTATATAAATTGCGAACTTTTTTAAAAATAGGTTGATGTTGTGTTGTTGTATTATTCTTTAAATATCTTTTATGCATTAAGGTATTAGGAAATTTTTGTTCATACATTACATGATATTGATATTTTCTTCTATACGTTTCTAGAGGATATGTTACGATTTGGGCCACATAACCTGTTATTACACCCAAAGCAATATACGAAAAAAAGTTAGTTGTCTTTTTAAATAATTTATTATATTCTTCCTTTATATCATTCCTTTTCGCACCATCATGTGAAATGTAATTATTCTTTTCCAGATTATCGTCGATAAAATATTTTGTGAATACTTCATTCAATTTGCTTGTTATTAATAAATATGGAATGAAATTCAATAAGCACAAGCTATATCCACAGTATAAGTTTCTTATTTCTTAGGAAAATAAAATAAAATAAAATAAAACAATAATAAGTGTACTACATAAAATGGAAAATTTATTATTTTATACATATATATATTTTATGTAATAAAAAATATATACCTTACATATATATTTATAAATATTAAATATATACCAATCATAAATATATATGTATATGTTATATCAGGAACATGAACAAGTCAGGTAAATTATACCCCAAATTACATGAACAGTACATGTAATATATATATATATATATATATATACATATATTTTTATTTATTTGGGCTTACTTCCTCTCACAATATGATCATATATCAATAGGAAAACGCTCCTTGAGTATTTTTTTTTATCTTTTATTATTTCATGATTTAAAGACATATAATTGTGCACAGTATCGAATGGGTATGCAATTGAGGCAGCTAGGCAACTTGAGAAATATAACAAGGAAAAGTTGGTCATAAAATAATTTTTTCTGTTTTCAATGGCTAGGTTATATTTTATTTGGTCATGAAATAGTAGTCTTAAAAAGCTGAAAGATAGGAAATTGAAGATACTGGCATTATAACCCCACCAAAATGAGGTGTATCCTTGATTTGTGCGTATACCTGAAAAGTAAAAAATATATATATAGATATATATATATATTTATTTACATGTTGATATATATAATGCATATTTTTAAATGTTTATATATTTTATTAGAAACACATCACATTTCTCTTACTATTAAGTATATTTCTGTATGTATAAGATGGTTGAATTAATACATTTTTAAAGAGGATGGGTTGTATTTGCTTTATAAGTACTATCCTCTCAAGAGGTGATATAATAAGCTTGGAAATTATATTTGACCCTCCATGTGTTAAAAATGTTGTTATGAATAATTCTTTGTATTTGATTTTTTTTTTTTTTTTTAAATAATAAATTTCCATAAGAAAATAAATACATACACATTATATATATATAATATATTTTTTTTTATAATATATGTGCTTTTATTTCTTATATGTGCAAATTAAAAAGAAAAGAATATGAACTCAAAATATTCCCCAAAAAAAAAAAAAAAAAAAAATTATGTACACATTCTTGGTATATGAAAAGAGACTCGCTTATTTAGAATATATAAATATAACAATTTTTTAAGATATAATAAAATATATATTGTACATATGTATATATTTTTTTGTATATTTATATAGTCAAATCATTTAAACAAACGTCATATATATATATATATATATATATATATATGTTTATATATTTGTTCATATTATACTTTTTTTAAAAGATATATTAACACATATATTATATATATATATATATATATATAATAAATGAGTAATTTTTATTTAATTGTATTATATAATATTTTACTATATACTTACAATTTTTGAATGTTGATGTTTTTGATACTTGTACTTATGGGATTCATTCCTTTATTTTTGATTTTTTTTCACCCTTATATCATAAATAATATTTTCATAAATTTATAAAGTTTTATAGATAAATGTCATATATTATTATAAATATAAATAAATTATGGGAAGAGAACAAAATTATAAAAAGAAAAGTTTTAAAAATGAATCACATCAGAAAAAAATTGTTAACAACAAAATCATATTTTTTAATATGATTTATTTGATGATACTCTTCGTTGTTTGTTTTATAGGAGGTTTGTAAATAATATAATAAAAAGAAAAAATAAAAATAAATATATTAAGTCAGTATATTATTATATATAAGTAAATGAATATATTAAATATTTCAAAAAAAAAACAACAGATAATAAATAAATAAAAATATATATATATATATATATATTTAGTATTTATATTTCCTTATTTTATTTTTTCATATTTCTAATTTTTTTATTTTTATTTTATTTTATTTATTTTTTTTTTTGTTGGGGGGGATATATATCATAGGTATATTGTTGGGCTTCTTAACCACATCATATACAGCCGAAATAAATATTATTCAGAATGATGATAATGTATTTCAATTTTTATCAAAAAATGATAAGATAATAATAGGGGGGAAATTAAATATACAATTTAGAGTCGATAACAAAACTATGTTATCATATGTATTTAATTCTGAAAGTGTCAAATATTTTTATTATCCAGTGGGACAAAATAGTAACTGTTTGTTGTATAACGGAGGTGAGGAAAAAAAAGGAAAAAGAAATATTATATATATGTGAATAAATAAATAAATAAATAAATAAATAAATATATATATATATATATA
>NC_031490.1:150705-156225 GCF_001602025.1 Plasmodium gaboni | reverse complement strand
TATAAAAGTGAAATTAGCACACCATTATATAACGATGAAAATATATTTCCTACAAAACTTACTGTATAAAAAAAAAAAAAAAAAAAAATAATATATATATATATATATATATGTTTATATATTTGTTGTCTCTTTGTACAATGAAAAATACATGTACTTTATAGTAAATATATAATTTATTTTTTTTTTTATTTTTTTTATTTTTTTAAAAGATTAAGGTAGATTATAATATTTTACACTCGTCATCCAAAGTATACACATTGCCGTTACATATAGGATATGAAATATCACAAGATCATAAATATGAAGTTCAGTCTATGTATAATGACTGTAAACGTTTTCATAAAATTTATTTTTCTATAAAACTAGATCAGTTATATATGTCCAACGAATTAAGAAAAATATATAATGATAAAAGTTATGAATTCATATTTTATTGTAATTGTTATATGGATGATAAGGTACATGCTTATTTTAATGTTTATCCCATATATAAAAATGTCATTTTAAAAAATTTAAGAAACAACCCTAAACTTTTAAATTGACATAAATACATGCACATATATATTATAATATATATGTATTATTTATTTATTTTTTTTTTTTTTTTTTTATTTTATTTTATTTTTTAATTTTTTTTCATTTTTTAAAATTTTATATATTTTTTTTTTTTTTTTTTTTTTTTGTCAAAATTAAATATTCTTTACAAACCAAACATATATAAAAATATGTTAATTTTAAAAAAATTAAAAATTGGATAATATTATAGTAATATATCTTCCTTTTAATATTAGAAAATGTTACATTATGTTCTGTTAATTTCCTATATATTTGTTGTCACATATGTGAGTTTCTTCTCATCAGAAAGGAAGTGCAATATATCATCAAGAAATAATATATAGGGTAATACACACTTTGAAAATATATCTCGTTTTACTATTTCGAATGGTCTATATATGATTTGAGAAGAAAAATAAATATTATTATATTAAACTACACTACAACATATATATGTTAATATATATATATATATTTTTAACCTGATAATAAATAATATAGATATTATTAGTAGAACAATTAAAGACATATTCAATTTTAAACCTAGTAGGAAGGCCCCAATATAATGCCAATATATTATATATATAGAAAAAATAAAAATGATATATATATACCACACATTTTTTAATCTGTGTAGAGTAAGAAAATAATATATAGGAAACACAACAAAAAATTGCGCATATGAAAAAAGGATATTTCTGAAGAGGAAAAGAAATATACAAAAATAAATATATATACATAGGTATATCTTGTGAAATATGTGAGAAGAAAAAAAAAAAAAAAAAAAAAAAAAAAGAAGGAATTATATATTCCTACTTATAAACACCTTCCAGACGATATAATGACTCTTTTTTTATGGTCCACCAATTTTTATGAATAATAAATATTGTCCAGATATAATCAAATATGCTCAAAAATAATCTAAGTGGATAGAAAAATAGATATATATATATAAATATATACATATAAATATATACATATAAATATACATATATATATATATATATATATTATTACATAAATATGGAAATGATAAAAAAGTTCATTTTTATTTTGAAAACATTTCGAGGGTTAATTGAGATAGTCCTGAATACAGGATATATAAAAATCAAGATAATTACTAGAGAAAGGAAAAATCTGAACATAAAGATTATTAAAAAGGATTTCATTTTAAACTAACAAATAGAAAAGAATAAGAAGAAATATAAGTATTATAAAAAACAGGAAATACCTAAAATATGTGAACTTCTAAAATAATATATATATATATGTTATATTTATATATATATATTTTTTTTTTTTTTTTTTTGTACTAAAAAATATGTTTGAGTAATGTGTATCGGAACTATTCTTAAAAAGAGACAAAAAAGATGAAAAGTCAGAATTAATATTATATGATATATATAATTATCAACATAATATACTAAATCATATGAATTTGACCACATAATATAATATCGTTCAGTTTTTTGATCAAGAAAAGATAAAAGTATACTTCTTTTTGGTCCTATCCCTTGTTTAAAATTAACACATTGGACAACTGAATTTATTTCTTCAATGTATTTTATAAGATGTTTTATTTTTTGCATGAATATATAAAATAAACAAGAAAAGTTTATGAAAAAAATATTTTTTCCATATATTTCATCAGATTGAGTATATGATGTTTCTGATGAATACATATCCGAATTGGTTATAGTTCGTGTTCTTTTTCTATTTGTTAGAATGTTTTTATAAGACAACACATTATCTATATTATATAAATTATTGAATATATAATCATTAGAATATATACTATGATCTACATTTTTTTTCTTATTTTTATATTTTTTAATATTCGCAAAAATATCTTTTGTATTATTTTTTTTTTGTAATTTTTGGCTATTATCGGTATCATTATAATTTTCTTTAAATGTATAATTGTAATCATAATTATTTATATCATAACATTTTTCTTTTATATTATTTGTCTTTTTATTAGATTGATTAAATTGTATGTTTAATTCTTCCTTCATATTATTCTCTTCTATGTTGAATGGTAAACCATGTTTTGATAATGTGATATACTTTTTATTTTTCTTTTTATGAATAGAAATATTATCATCTTTTTGATCATCATTTATATTTGCAAATGTATATATTTTGTCTGTTATTATATTTTTTTTATGTGTGTTAATGACTTTATGGCATTTCTTCTTTTTATTATATTTATCAACATCTAGGGTTTTTTTTTCTTTTAAATTATTTCCATAAAGTTGATCTATTTTTAATTTTTTTTCTTCCATATTGTTTTTATTATGACTAGTTAGATTGTTCACATAATTTGACTCAAAATTTGTTTCATATTTGTCTTTGGATATAGGATTAGTTTTGAAAAAATTATCCTTTATTTTTTTCTTATTTTTGGTTTTTATACTATTAATCTTAGTTTTTTCCTTGATAGAATGATCACAATTATATGAAGAGAAGAAATCCTTTACAATATATATTTTGTTTGAAACTCCATCCATTTCATCATGTTTAATATATGGTTTATATTCTTTTTTTATTTTGGTTGAATTGATTTGATGAAATGTGTCATATTCAGATTGTGTAATTATCTGTTCTCTCTTTGTGTTTTTTTTCTTCTTCTTCATCTTATTATTATTATTATTGTTATTTTCTACAAATAGGGTACCATTTTTTTGATTATTTCTGCTTATATGTTTGCTACGTTTGATGCGTTTATCATTCCGTCTGTTAATTTTTTCTTCCTCTTTTATGTTATTATTTTGGATAGACAGGTAAATATTTTTTTTATTTATTGTATCATCATTTTGGTGAGTCATGTTAATATTTTTATTTCTAACTTTATTATTTTGGCTAGCTATAATATGATTTATATTTTTTATATCATAATTATTATGTATATTAATGATATCTAGCAAGAAGCACAAGTTGATTTTTTTTCTGTTGAAATTCATTTTGGTCCATTTTTTTTTTTTTTTATCAATAGCTGAGGAGATAAAATGTAATTTTTTATGATAGAGAACTTTTAGGCAGAAATATGGTGGATAATTTTTGAAGATATCTTGATTTTTGAGTGTATAAAATTTGTTTGAGAACCTGGTGGAAGTAATTTTCAAATTTTTTATATGTTGTGGATTATTTAAATTGATAGTTGATAGATGTTGTGTAAAGTACATCCATTTTATATTTATATAATTATTTAAGTCTAAGAGAATATCAGCCATTTTTATGAAGCTTAAATCTTGTATTTCATTAATATAAGGGAATATTAATAACATATTATAAGGAGAGGATGTGGATATATAAATAGTTCTAGAGAAATAATATAAATAACGATAGAAAATAAAATTGAAACATAGAGTAAAAAGAAGGAACATGAGTATATATGAGTAAATTATGCTTGTATTAATGGATAAGTCTATAATAAATATGATAAGTATATAAAATATTAATAAAACGAATAATAATCTTATATGGTATCTAGTAAAAAACAATAAGACATATAAAGGGAAAAAAACAATAGTATTAAAACAATCATTATAATTATTTTTTAATTCAAATGATAAAAATGGTAATGTACATGATAAAGAAAGAAGAAAGATAAATAAAAAATCTGAACAAAATGAAAATGGAATAATTTTTTCAATAGAATAACAAATTAAACTTATAATAAATAAAGTTCCATGAATATTTGTTGTAATATTTCCTTGATTTTCATCTTCTTTTAAACCTGAACATATAAAAAGAAATATGTTCATAAAACACAAGCCGGCAATAATATCAACATTTTCTAGTAGGAAAATATGTTTAAAGTTTTCCTTCGTAATAAATATCTTCCTTAAAAATAAAATATAATATAGTGAGAGGATATAAAATTGTTTATATGTTTACACACAAAGGTTATACGTGACCTCATTATTATATAATATATATATATATATATATATATATTTATTTATTTATTATTTTATTTTATTTTTTTTTTTTTTTTGGGTGTGTACCTAGTTTTAATATCTTTTTCAACTAGAAAAGATCTTTTCTGTGTCAACGATAAAGATGATAGTCCTTCTTTTTGGAAATATTTCATCATTATGATATTTTCTTATTTTTTTTTTTAATTTTTTGATGTCATTTGGTTTTATAATAACACAAACAATATATTATAAGAATAAGAAAATAAAATCGCAGGAATGATAAGGATAGAATTATTATATTACACAAAAAATAAGTATTTTTTATAATATTATTTTTTTTTTTTTTTTTATTCAAATAATGAAATTATTACCAAATGGACAAAAAAATATAAAAGAAGAACATTTTATCTATATAAAAATTTTAGCAGCTTGAAAAAAAAAAAAAAAAAAAAAAAAAAAAAAAAAAGTTTACATAAAAAAAAAATTAAAAGTATGAAATTTTTGTGAGGTTATAAAAAGGGGAATACTACGTTCGATGTAAAAAATATATACTTATTTTTATTGTGGAAATAAGTGCAAACAAACCAAAAAAAAAATATATTATATAAATAAATTGATAAATATATATTATTATATATATATATTTATATATTTTTTAAAATTTTGTTATATATGTAATATAGTTATTATTTCATTATATATATAGTATTTTTTTTTACACACAATAAAAAAGAAATATTATATTATATATATATATATATATAATATATATATAATTAACTTTTTATAAAAGTCATTGTATTTTATAAGTATTATTATTTTTTAATATTACAAAAATTTTTAAATATTATACGATAAATAAATAAATTGTCCAATATGTAAATTTTTTTTTTTTTTTTTTTTTTTTTTTTTTTTTTTTTTTTTTTTTTTTTTTTTTTTTTTTTTTTTTAAATAAAAAAAAAACATTTAAAAAAAAAAAAAATAAAAAAAAATTTAATATTAAAAAAAAAAAAAAAAAAAAAAAAAAAAAAAAAAATAA
>NC_031490.1:148419-150405 GCF_001602025.1 Plasmodium gaboni | reverse complement strand
TTTTAAAAAAATTATTTTATTTTATAAATAATATTTTTTTTTAATATTAAAAAAATTTTTAAATTTTTTTTTTTAAATAAATAAATTTTTCAATATTTAAATTTTTTTTTTTTTTTTTTTTTTTTTTTTTTTTTTGTTTCTTATATTATTATTATTTATACTTTGTCAAGTAAAATAAAAGCATTTAAAATAAAAATAATTAAATAAAAATTTAATACTCAAAAAAAAAAAAAAAAATTATATATATAATATATATATATATATATATATATAATATTAATATATATATAATATTATATTTAACTTTTTTACATATTCATTTACATATAAATAATAGGCCAAATTTAATATAAAATATTTATATTTAATATACATATATATATGTGCATATTTTTATTTATTTATATTTATTTTATTATTTATGTATATTTAATTTTTTTTTTGTATAAAATTTCTTGAAATTGATATTAAGGGCTAAGATATAAAATGTCGACGGTTGAAGAATTAAAATTCATTTGGAAGTTTTTATTCTCTCATATGAATACTGAGAAAAGTAAAGAAGAAATATGTGATGAGAAGAAATATGAAGAGAATATAATATTGTTAAAAAAATTGATGAGAACAGAAAATATAAAATTCGATCAAAAATATAATGCAATAAATATATTAGAAAAATTAAAAGATATAGAAGATATACAATATGAAGATATATTAAATGATTATGCAAAAAACTTCTTAACATTTTTAAAGGAATCTTTTGAAAAAGTATCCGAAGAAATTCAAATAAATGATAAAATATCTTTTAGAAGAAATGAATTAATAAAACAAGATTTAAATAATAAATTACAAAATCTTAATCATAATTATAATTTAGAATATATTAATTTAAATAAATGTTTAGGTACCGAAGATTTTGAAAACCAACTAAATGCTAGTTTAAAGTTTAATTCTTTAAAGGATATTCTAAGTAAATTATTAAAAGAAATGAAAGATTATGAAATCCAATATAATAATTTATCAGATACGGATAAATTTTTGGACACCAAAATATGTGAATTAGAAAACTATTTAAATAATGCTACCCAAAATTCTTAAAATCAAAAAGAAAAAACAAAAAATGAACAATGGTAGTATGACATAGTTATATAATTTTTGAAATACAAAAAAAAAAAAAAAAAAAAAAGAAACATTAATAAATATGTATTTATTTATATACTAATTAAAAATGGATTTTTTTTTTTTTTTTTTTTTTTTATTTTTCTTTGTTATGGTAAATGTAAAGGCGTTTGTTTGATTATTGAATTTATAAAAATTTTATTATATAAGTATATTCCAGGGATTTGGAATACAATATAATATATGTTATTTGTCAAAAGAAATATATATATATATATATATATAATATATTATGTTATTTTTTATGTGAAATCCCTTTTTAATTTTATCACTACAAACATTTGAATTACACGAAATGTGTGTTAAATATTCAATATGGTATACAGATATTCACTTTCATTCTTTTATTTTATTATTTTATTTTATTTTATTTTTGTCTTAAATTTTTATTATGATTTTATTTATAAGTAATATCAATGGAAAAAAGAATAAAGAGGGAAAAAATTGTGAATATGTAAATTTAAGAATAAAGAGGGAAAAAATTGTGAATATGTAAATTTTACAGCAATGGAGTATATTCATCTTTTTTTTTTAATTTAATTAAGGGATCATAATTTGATTTTTAGGAGATATTATAAACACACATATATATATATATATATGTATATATATTAATATAGAAATATGGGTATATTTTATTAATACCGATTTTTATTTGTAACCAATCTTTTTATAATTTTTCGAATACACAAAGGATATCTTACAACAATTATAAATATATACATTATTATTCCAATGTATATAAAAAAATTACAAGGAATATTCCATTTATTTTTTAAGATATTATATATTTATATATATATATATATA
>NC_031490.1:146560-148119 GCF_001602025.1 Plasmodium gaboni | reverse complement strand
TTACAAAAAACAAGATTAATTATTTATGAAAGAAAATGTGTATCATCTTTAAATAATGTATCTGATATGTCAACAAATATTTCGTCAAATATGTCTTCATATTTTGTCCCCTTGATGGATTTATTCTGTCCAGATTATGAAGAAACACAAAAGAGGACATCACATAATACTCACTGGGTTGGAATCCAGGTTATTCGTAGGCCTATATGGAAGTTTTCATCAGGTAAAATAAAAATATAAATATATAAAAATATAAATATATAAAAATATAAAAATATATATATGTGTTTATATATATATGTTTATATATATATATTTGTTCATATTATTTTCCATAGCTCCATTTTATAAGCACCAATGAACATAGTAATAATTTATTTTTTATTTTTTTCTTTTTATTTTTTATTTTTATTTTTTTTTTTTTTTCCCTTTCATTTTAGGTATCTTCCAAATGATGGGCTTTAAAAAAAAGTCTTACAACATTATGCAGAAATTATCTAAGAATATATGTGGATCAATTATTGCTTGGACAAATGAAGGAAATTTCTACACATACACCTTACCATTAAAATTTTCGAGTCTGTTTTTATCGTTTCAGTCGAATATAAAATCTTTCTTTTTGACAAAGGTGTCAAAGGATTTGTTAGGTTCCTTTAATAGTGCTGTTCCTTTGATTATTTATCGTGAGAATGTTATGAAAAGAGATGAAAGAGTAAAAGATAGTGTAGATTCTATGAATAATAAGAATAAAGAAAATTTCGAGATTAAAATTAGTGAGAGTGCTGATATGAACCTATATAGTAATAAGATATATTCCTCGGAATATATAAAAAGATTGAATAACTCGAATGAAGAATTAATAGATAATAGAATTAAAAAAAGAAATATTGAAAGAAGGAAAGATAAAAAGAATGAGAATAAAAAATTTATATGTGATGATGAAAAGAAGAATGTTATTTTTGAGGATTATAAAAATTATAAATATAATCCTATTGAGAAACATTCTAAATGTAAAGAAGATTTTTTCTTTTTTTTTGTAAATAAAAATTATAGACGTAGAATAATAGTATATGAATATTTATATAATATATGGTATAAGACATCAAAAATAGAAAAGGTGTGGTTGTTGCCTAAGAAGAAAAATATAGAACGGGTTATTCATATGATGAAAAGTAAAGATAGATATACAATTAATAGAAAGGATGCTAATATAAATGAATATGATGATAAGAATTGTATGGAGAAGGAAAAGACAAAAAATTTAAATGATAATATAAATGAATATGATTTAAATATAAATAACATGAACAACAATAATAATAATAATAATATGAAATCTTGTGATATGAAAAAAAGTGAAGGTAGTATTTGCTCTTATGTTATAGCACATCATAATTTAAATATATATATTATTATCAGCTATACTAACGGCTCTGTTACGAGCACATTAATAAATTCTTATAATAATAAACTGAATAAAGAAAAAGTGATTCGTAATTTATATATTCCAAAAAAAATGTATAATAGATATAATAAGGATATGTTTATTACAACACTAT
>NC_031490.1:119916-146260 GCF_001602025.1 Plasmodium gaboni | reverse complement strand
TAATTTTTATAATCCTCAAAAATAACATTCTTCTTTTCATCATAACATATAAATTTTTTATTCTCATTCTTTTTATCTTTCCTTCTTTCAATATTTCTTTATTTAATTCTATTATCTATTAATTCTTCATTCGAGTTATTCAATCTTTTTATATATTCCTCGGAATATATAAAAAGATTGAATAACTCGAATGAAGAATTAATAGATAATAGAATTAAAAAAAGAAATATTGAAAGAAGGAAAGATAAAAAGAATGAGAATAAAAAATTTATATGTGATGATGAAAAGAAGAATGTTATTTTTGAGGATTATAAAAATTATAAATATAATCCTATTGAGAAACATTCTAAATGTAAAGAAGATTTTTTCTTTTTTTTTGTAAATAAAAATTATAGACGTAGAATAATAGTATATGAATATTTATATAATATATGGTATAAGACATCAAAAATAGAAAAGGTGTGGTTGTTGCCTAAGAAGAAAAATATAGAACGGGTTATTCATATGATGAAAAGTAAAGATAGATATACAATTAATAGAAAGGATGCTAATATAAATGAATATGATGATAAGAATTGTATGGAGAAGGAAAAGACAAAAAATTTAAATGATAATATAAATGAATATGATTTAAATATAAATAACATGAACAACAATAATAATAATAATAATATGAAATCTTGTGATATGAAAAAAAGTGAAGGTAGTATTTGCTCTTATGTTATAGCACATCATAATTTAAATATATATATTATTATCAGCTATACTAACGGCTCTGTTACGAGCACATTAATAAATTCTTATAATAATAAACTGAATAAAGAAAAAGTGATTCGTAATTTATATATTCCAAAAAAAATGTATAATAGATATAATAAGGATATGTTTATTACAACACTATATATATATATATATATAATATATTATGTTATTTTTTATGTGAAATCCCTTTTTAATTTTATCACTACAAACATTTGAATTACACGAAATGTGTGTTAAATATTCAATATGGTATACAGATATTCACTTTCATTCTTTTATTTTATTATTTTATTTTATTTTATTTTTGTCTTAAATTTTTATTATGATTTTATTTATAAGTAATATCAATGGAAAAAAGAATAAAGAGGGAAAAAATTGTGAATATGTAAATTTTACAGCAATGGAGTATATTCATCTTTTTTTTTATATTTAATTAAGGGATCATAATTTAATTTTTAGGAGATATTATAAACACATATATATATATATATATATATATATATATATATATATAGGTATATATATTAATATAGAAATATAGGTATATTTTATTAATACGGATTTTTATTTGTAACCAATCTTTTTATAATTTTTCGAATACACGAAGGATATCTTACAACAATTATAAATATATACATTATTATTCCAATGTATATAAAAAAAATTACAAGGAATATTCAGAATAATATTTATATACTCAATAATTTATAAAACCACATATTATCATTCTTTTATCTGTGAATACTTAAATATATGTGTCTATTTAATTTATGATAGTTGATTAAATATTTAATTTAATTTAAATTGTTTAAAGAAAAAAATACTATATATATATATATATATTTAGAACCCAATGAAATATATTGCTTGTAAATTTATTTAAGAAAATCTTAATATGGAATATACTTATTTTTATTAACCTTGTGTGTAGGTTTGATCAATACAAATTATATTATTATAAATCCATAATTATATAGTCAATATATATTTTTGTAAAATTATTGTTTGCCAAATAATCTAATTTCTTTCTTCTTTTTTATTATTATCTTTATGAAATTAATATAATGTATATATTATTATTATTATTTTAAGTTTTACATGAACAAGTCAGAATTATAATTAGTATAATACTGGGGAAAATAATGGCTATCTAGCCAAAAATTTATATTAGAAAAAAAAAAAAAAGTAAAAAATGGCAAATGAAAAAATTAAAATTAAAATTAAAATTAAAATTGTTAATCAAACAGTACAAAATAAATAATCTATATGGGAACATGAAAATACAAAGTTATATATATCATTAGAATAGCTCGAAAAAACAAAAAACAAAAAATAAAAAAAAATTTATACAACTAATTTGATAAATAAGTAAAATTTGAATAACCTATATAAATATAATATGTTTTTCCTTTTCTTTTCTTGAATATATATATTTATATATATATATATATATATATATATATATATATATATATATATCTTTATATGGATATTGAAGTTGTTTGTTTTTAGTTTTATAAAATAATTGTTGGAACTCCATGTAGTATTAAAAAGTTAATAATATGTTTTTAAAACTTTTTTCTAGCATTATGTAAAGTATGATAAGAGAAAAATGATGAATAAAATTAACTATAAGTATAAAAAACAATTAATATATAAGTCTTATAGAAATATTGATATGGTCTAAATAATTTTATATAATGTGTAAATGTTGTAACTTTATATAAGATATATAGAATGGAAAATTAGTTAATAAGATAATAAATTATTATTATTTGTTGTTTTGTTTTGTTTCTTTTTTTTTTTTTTATTTTTTTCCTATTTGCTTTCCCAGTTTAGATGTCTTTTAATTTTTATAACAGAATATAACTTATACGATTATTTTATTTTTTATTTATTATTTTATTTTTTTTTCTTTGAATATGTCTATTGAGAAAAAATTGGGGATTATTTTTGAATGATTTTATTTTGTAATATATTAATGTATTAGAAGTATATGAACTTGAGGATATACATTACAGTATGTAGAAAAGGACCATAAAAGAAATATTTTTTATTCACATTAGGATATATATATATATATTTATATTTATATATTTATAAACTTTTTATTATTTCTTTTGAAAGCACTTATGTTTGATTATATAAATGTATTAAGAAAATTAAATATATGTGTGAGAAAAAAGAATAGAACAAAATATAAAAGATGAAATGATTTTTTCAGTAACCGAATGCATCATACACATATACTTTTTTGGAATAATAATATTGTTAAATCTTTATAGATTGAAATATAATATGTTTATTATATGTATAGCTATTTAATAATCATATCCCCTTTAATTATTCCTATATTAAAGTGAATAGGGTAAAAAACAAAATTATATGTTATATATATATATATATATATAATTTAAAATTTATTGATTGAATTTATTTTGAATATACATCAAATAAGGATTCTAATAATAAATATATATATATATATATATATATATATATATATATCACACTATACAATTCATGGTATATGATAAAATAATAAGAACAGAAAAATTTGAAGTTGAATTTATTATTACATAAATACGATATTTGAATGAATTAAAATAAGAAATAATTTTGTTTGTTTTTTTTTTTTTTTATCTTTATTTTTATTTTAATAAAATTTCCTATTGAATTAATAATAATAAAATGAATAAATATTACAATATAATATATAACATATATATATATATATAAGTATAAATTAAATATATTATCTTCTTATAAATAAAAAAAAATGCTCAGGAAAACATGTAAAAAATTATTCGTTATATGTACATATATGTAGAATATAATAATACACCTAATAATAATATCCTAATCAACATAATTTTTTTTAATATATATATATATATATATATATATATATATATAACAATTTAAATATAATATTGTAAAGAATTTATCACATTTACTTTTTATTATATAATTTATATACAATAAGAAATGGGAACAAAAAATAAATAAAGAACATAATGAAATATAAAAAAATATAGATTTATGAAATAAAACTTTTTCAAATAAATATATTTAATATAATAAATATAATATAATATATTATATTATGTGTTATATATTATATATATATATATGTATAATATATATATAGAAAAGTGATTGTATGTATATATATTCAAATATATATATAAAATACCTGAAGAGCAATATATAAAAAAGAGCTTGTTACAAGGATGGGAAATAAAAATTAAAAATTTAATTGTGTTTATGGGAAAAAGAAAAAAAATAATTATATATATTAAAAATAAAATAAAATAAAACATTTAAATGTGAATATATATTATGCTTATAACAAATATTTTAATGTTATATGAATATATATATATATAAATATATATATTATTATTATTTAATGAGTTATTATAAGAAAATATTGGAAATTCACACGATGAAAAGTTTAATAATTAATATAATATATTAAATATAGAAAAATATGTATTTATAGTATATTTATATTATTGTGTAAATTTTTATAATATATATTTGAGTGCCATATTTTTTTTTTTTTTTTTTTTTAATTTTTTTCTTTTATTTATATTTCTATATTTTTTGTAATGTTGATGAGGAGAAATAATAAATATGTTTAAAAAAATAAAATTTTTTTTTTTTTTTTTTTTTTAAAGAGTGATAATAAAAAGGACTTTATATAAATAAATAAATAAATATATATATATATATATAAAGATATAATATCTTAAAAAATAAATGGAATAATTCTTTTTTATTTTAAAGAAATATATAATTTTATATAGAATATGTGTTGAAAAAAGATATATGTGAAGTACATAATATAATATATATATATATATATATTAGTAGATATTTATGGTATATGATATATTATTCTTTATATTTCATGTTTATACTATTATGTATTAAGAATTATCCTTTGAACATATTTTTAGAAAAAATAAAAATTATATGTACATATATATAAAAATATATATATATTTATAAACTTATAATATTTAAAGAGACCGCATTTTTGAGGGCCTTGTCATCATATATATATAATATATATAATATAATATATATATATATATATATATATATATATATATAATATTTTTTTTTTTTTTACCCCAATTTTTTAAAAAAGAAACATGGGAAAGTATAGTATGAGCAGAAAAGGAGAATATAGCGCTGAAAGGAGATATCAATATAGAGATGAAAAATATGAGAAATCTGATAACACTAGTTATGGAACCAAATTAGATAGCCATATGAAAGAGAAAAGTAGTTATTATATGAATGAAGGTCGTAGACATGACTTATCAAGAAGTAGAGAAGATATGACGGGAACTGTCGGAAGAGAAGGTCATAAAAATGACAATATGTATAATAATAACGACAGAAGAAGAGGATCTATTGAAAATTATGAGAGAAGGAGAAATGAAGAAAATTATCCTGGTGATAGGAATAGAAATATTTCAAGAAGTAGAAGAGATTTTCATCGAGATGCTCCATCACGAGAAAGATGTTATAGTAATAGATCACCAAGAAGAAATGTGTCTGTAGATAGAAAAAGAGGAAGTATGTATGATAGGAATAATGATGATAATGTTTATGAAAAAAAAGGCAGATATGAAAGGGACAACCACAACAACAATAATAATAGTTATAATAATAAAAATAATTATAATGAAAATCAATTTTCTGCTGAATATGAAAATAGAGGAAGGAATGAGAGAATGCATATGAGAAGACATTCAAGAGATGAAAAAGAAGGCAGAAGATCATATCAAGAGCATTATGAAGAAAAAAGACATAGAGAAAATAATTATGAAGGGTATCGACATGAAGGACATCGTAACGATGGATATCATAAAGAAGGATATCATAAAGAAGGATATCATAACGAAGGATATCATAACGAAGGACGTCGTAATGAAGAACATCGTCATGAAGAACACCGACATGAAAAGTATCAACGTGAAGGATATCATCCCAGGGATCATCCCCATAAAGAATTTCATCATAATGAAAATCCATATTATAAAAAAGATTTTTCTCACAGGGTACCCCCTAGTGGTGCAATAAGAAGAGAAAGAGGAAGAGACTTCCGAAGCCATGCCTATAAAAAAATAGGTGCATGTAAAATATTTGTAGGAAATATTTCAAGTAATGCAAGAGAAGAAGATGTTAGAAGAAGATTTGAGCAATATGGTGATATAATGCATATGCAATGGAAAAGAAGATTTGCATTTATTGAATATTATAAAGCTTCGCATGCATTAAATGCATTAGAAAAAGAAAATGGGAAAATGTTTTTTGGTGAAGAATTAAGTGTTCAAGAGCATCAATATAATATGAATTCATATGTACATAAGAATGATAATAGAACCCATTTCAATTTTAAAATGTCTAGAAATTATTCACCAACAAATTTTGGTAATGAATCTATTGAAAGAAGGAACTCATTAAGAATTGTTGTAAAAAATATTGATGAAAAAGCTAGCTGGCAAGATCTTAAAGATTTTGGTAGGGAAGTAGGTTCAGTGAGCTATGCAAATATAGTAGAAGATTATCATAGTAAGGAAAAATATGGAATTATTGAATTTTATAATCATGAGAATGCAAAGGATGCTATTAATATATTGAATGGAAAAAAATTTTATGGAAAATCTGTAGATGTTATAAGATATAACGACTCAGATTTAAGTACACGATATAAGAATAAAGAGAGAGGTGAAAATTATGTGAGAGCAGATAATGATCAATATAGAGAAAGTGAAAGATATATTCGTGAAGAAAGACCCTATAATAGAGATAAATTTACTTTTGATCGAATGAATCGTAGTAGTAGGCATAACTTTTATAACAGGGGAAGGAATATTCGAAGAAATAAATATTTTAGAAGAGATGATAAGGACGATAATAAGAGTGACATTGATGAAAGAAAAAAATATAGGAAAAGTTCAAGAAGTATGAGTATAATTAATAGGGACCATACCTATGATAGAAATGTTAGTCATCGAAATGACAATATGAAGGCTGATAGGGATGACGACATATGTTATGAAAGAGATGATGAAGAAAAGATGATAAATGGTAAGAATAAAAGAATATTAAATTCAAGTGAAGAGGTTTGTGAACATATACACGGTAATAATACAAATGATGATATAGATAATGATCAAAAGAATATTAAAAATGAAAAAGAAAAAGAAGAGGAGGGAGATCAGAATATTTCTTCTTTAAAAGATAGTCAAAATAGAAATGAAAAATTGGATCATAATTATGACAATGATGTAGAAAGTGATATGGGGAATGGAAGAAATATAAAAAGTAAAAACAAATATGAAAATGAAAAAAATGCCAAAACAAAAAATGAATTATATGATGATATATCTGAAATGAAATTACGTGATGGAAGTGTATGTAGGAGTACTAAAGATATAGATGAAGAAAATTATAATAATGAAGAAACAAAAAATATAAAGGATGAATTTTTGGTTGATCAAAAAAATGAAGAAGAAGGATATGATGATGATACATATACAAGTGAAAGAGATAAGAGTGTGAATGAAAAAATTATGAAAGAAGAATATATAAATAAAGATGATATATTAGAAAAAAATGATAATATTAATATGTCAAATAAAAAAACAAGAGTTTTAAAAAAAACTACTACAAAAAAAAGAATTACAAGAGTTTCAGAGGAATCAATTACAAAGGTAGATACAAGAGAAAGTGGTGAAGATGATCTTATAGAAAATGAACAATGGTCAGATTCAAAAAAAATATGTGTAATTAAAAATAATTCCCCACATAATGATTAAAAATTTGAATAAATATATAAGTATTTAAAAAATACATACATATATATATATTATTTATATTTATGGGGGGAAATACAATTTATTTGTATATTACAAAAAAAAAAAAAAAAAAAAAAAAAGTAAGCATATTATTATATGTATATATATATATATATATATATATATTATGAATATGCCATTTTTATTTTTTCTATATAATTGTTACGATTTTGTAGAAATTGTACACATTTATAGTTTTATCTTTTTATTTATTTATTTTTTAAATACCTAATTTTGAATTTAAACTTAATCATATATAAAATAAAAAATATATTTATAATATATAAAAATAAAAATAAGTTTTTAAAAATATATATATATATATATATATATGGATGGAAATTTATATAATATAATCTTTTTTGTTATTTTTAATAATATGCATAGGATAAACAACTCAAAAAAAAATAAAAATATATTTGTCTTAGAAATGTCGGATTGTTTCTTATTATATATACTTGCGAATTTGAAGTTTTTCCAATTTTTTTTTTTTTTTTTTTTTTTATTGTACGTACTTTTAAATACATTAAAGAATAAAGGTATGTATAATATATCATATAATGGTTTTTTTTTTTTTTTTTTTTTTTTTTTTTTTTTAAGGGATCCAAAAAAATAAGGTCGTTATGTGATATATATATAATATAATTATAATATATTTATGTTCAATTAGGAAATAGTTAATTATTTAAACTTGGCTTCATATAACATAATAAATTTAAAATATATATATATATATATATATATATATATTATTGTTACTAGTCTATATGTGAATAATCTAAATTTTAACGTGTGTGTTCATTTTATTTTTTAAAAAATAGAAAGGTAATTCATTTATTTTCTTTTTTTATAAAATTATAATTTTATTTGTTTCTATAAAATAAAACATGATCATTATTATATTACATAATAAGAATCACATTTATAACATATTCATATTGTATCACCAAAAAAAAAAAAAAATTTAGATATATATATATATATATATATTTTTATATTTATATATATTATATATAAATCCTTTAAGAAAGAAAAAAGTACAATAAAAAATAACATATCTTTTTTTTGTTCTTGAGAAAATTAAAATAAAAGAAAGAAAAAAAAGTAAAACACAAGGAATGTTCATTTATTTGTTATAAAAACAAAAACATGTTTTATATAAGAATAATACATATATATATATATATATATATAATATATTGATGATCGTAATATTATTATATTTTATATAGTTATATTTTTAACATGGGGATTTTATATTTAAAAAGATATTTATTAGATATTTTATTATAATTCAAATGTACATATATAAAAAAAAAAAAAAAAAAAAAAAAGGACACGTAAATATATTTTAATAATATTAAATGGGTATAATATAATATATATATATAATATTATTAAAAATTATATAAAAGGTAAATTTTTTTTTTTTTTTTTTTATATGATGAATTAAAGTTTTTTCTTTTTTCTCATACATATATAATATATATATAAATTTTCAGTTTATAAGAATATAAGTGTATTTTTTTACAAACAAAATAAAATATATAATATAATATATTATAATATATTTATATGAATATTAACATATATATAATATATATATAGATTTAAAAAGATAAACTTTTAATTATTGAAGTAATGTTTTAATTTTATATAATATTTTATATTTAATTTTAATTTTATATAATATTTTATATTTAATTATTTTATGCGTAAAATATTCTTCAAATTTATATGTTAATAAAAAATATATATATATATATATTTATATACAAGATTAAATATATTTATATTTTAAAAATTTTTTTCTTTCTTGTTTCTTTATTTTTACATATATATATATATATATTTATATACAAGATTAAATATATTTATATTTTAAAAATTTTTTTCTTTCTTGTTTCTTTATTTTTACACTTAAATGAGAAAATATTTATATAGTTATAATATTATATCATATACAAAGATAACAAAAAAAAAAGAAGGGAAAAAAAATTATAAAAAATAAGAAAAATATAATTAATATTTTTATATAAAAATGTACTTTACGTATTTATTTATCTTATCACAATAAATATTATATAAATAATACATTTATTGCATATATATACATAATATGATTTTATAATATATATTATTAAGATATATATATACATATATATAATATTATTATTTATATATATACATGTATTTTTTTTTTTTTTTTTTTATATATACATATAATTATTTTATTATAATATATTATATATAATAATAAATATATATATATATATATATATAATATATATAATATTATTATTTATATTATATTTTTTTTTTTTTATAAATTTATATATATGTCGTAGTGGTGTAATTGTAATTAAAAAAAAAAAAAAAAAAAAAAAAAAAAAATATATATATATATATAATTAAATATATTTATATTATATATATAATATCTAATTTTTGAATATAAAATTATAATTGTATTTTATACATATTTTAAAATAATATTATACAAAAAAAAAGTATTAAAAAATAACAAAAGATATATATTTTGATTATAATAAAAGATTCTACTTATATATATATAAATATTTTTTTAAGGAATACAAGCACAAAATGATTAATTAATAAATAAGTAAAGAAAAAAAAAATAAAAAATAAAAAATAAGATTTATATAAAATATATATATATATATATATATATAATATTAAATGTAAATAAAAATAAGTACTTTTTTATATATAATATAAAATAAAATAATATTATTGATATATATTTTTTTATAACAAAAATATATAGATATACATCCCAGCAAATAATTATATATATAATATATATATATATATATTATAATATATATTTTTTATTTTAAGATTGAAAGAAGGAAAAATACTTTATATTATTATATATGTACATATATTATGCGTTCAATATATATATATATATATATATATATTTATATATTACATATATATTTGATGCATAAGAAATAAAAAATTAAGTTAAATGAAAAAAAAAGGAGGAATAAATATTAATATATAAAGCAGTTATATATATATATATTATATATATTTATTTATTATATAATATAAATTTATATTTTTATATTATAAACTTTTAATTGCATACGTACTATTGAGATATATATAATAATATTATTATATAAGAAGTGATGCATATGATATATATTGAAGAAAAAGAAAAAAAAAAAAAAAAAGGAATAAGAAGTTTATGATACTCATTCAATATATATTACGATTTAAATATATATGTATATGAATAAAGCATTTATATATATATATATGTATATTTATTTATTAAATTAGAAAAAAAAAAAATAATAATAAAGTACGAAGATAATTATATTAAAAATATATAATATATATATTATATAAGTAAATATAAAAAGAAAGGATATAATATCAGGCTCTAATCAAAAAGTATATATAAATAGATAAACATATATATATATATATATATATATATATATAATATTTTTGTTTAACCGATTAAATTTGAAAAATATAAAATATATATATATATATATATATATATATATGAGACATTAAATTTAAATATTTTATTTTTATTTTTTTTTTATTTATTTTTTTTTTTTTTTGTCAACATTTGTTATAATATATATATATATATATTTATATATATTTATATATATTTATATATTTGTCATATATATATATTTTTTTTTGCAAATCCCCACCCCCTTCAAATATATTATAGTTTTAAAAAATAATAAACAAAATAGCATGAATCAAGTTGATGATTATGATTATTTCTGTCATAGTTGTGAAGATGTAAAAAGAACTAGTGATGTTGAAATTATTTATAATGGTGAAATAAAATGTAAGGGTTGTAACAACGTAGGTTTTGTTGAGAAAATCGATGAAGATGACCCTTTGAGTTTTCATTCCATACATGTGAGTAGAGATACAGGAGAAGGTCGAAGTGGACATAATAACAGAAATAATAATAATAATAATAGTGATAGTAATAATAATATAAATAATAGACATTATAGTTATAGAAATATGAACAATTTTGGTTATCGTGCGAATATTCCAACAAGAAGCCGAACAAATTATGATAACAATAATAATAATAATAATAATAATAGTGGTAATAATAATCACAACCATAGTAGTAGTAGTAGTAATAATTATAGTAGAAATAGTCATGTGAGAGGAGAACATGATAATTTTTTTAATGACTTTATGTTATTTAGAAATATGTATCAACAAATATTTAATCCTACATTTCGATCTGCTGATGCAGAAGTGCATTTCACAGCTGCTGTAGGTTCGTCAAACAATTCTAATGATATTAATAGAAATAATAATAATAGAAATAATAATAACAACAACGATAACAATAATAACAACAACAATAACAATAATAACAATAATAACAACAATAATGAAAATAATAATGACCATAATAATGAACATAATAATAGCAATGTGGGTAGTAGAAGTTCTAGTCGTATTAATGAAAATAGAAACGAAAGTAATACAAATGAAACTAGCCAAAATGAAAATAGGAATAGAAATATATTTGGAAGAACCTATAGTTATAATAGGAATACAAGAAATCCAAGAATAATAACAAGAGCTATTGATATAACAAATATACCTTTTAATACTCCAGGGCGTTTTAATTTTCATGATTTAATAGATAACATGTTTGCAAATACATTTGACAACATATCACTAGATCAAGTATTAACAATAATAATGGAAAGCGATCCATCTCGAAATGGTCCTCCACCAGCTTCAGAAGAAGTTATTAAGAATTTGAAAGTAGAAAAACTAACAGAAGAGAGAGCAAAAGAATTAGAATCATGTGCAATATGTAGAGAGGAATATAAAGAAAATGATGAGGTTCATAGAATTACAGACAATGAGAGATGTAGACATGTATTTCATTGTTCTTGTATTATTCCTTGGTTGAAAGAAAGAAATTCATGTCCTACATGCAGATTTGAGTTACCTACTGATGATCAGGAATATAATTGTAAGAGGGAAGAATTGAGGGAAAGATTGAATACTGAAATGTCTAGAAATAATACTTACAATAATGATAATAATAATAATAATAATGATGATGGAAGTAATAATAATAATAATAATAATGATGGCAGTAATAATAACAATAATAATAACAATAATAATAACAATAACAATAATAATAATAATAGTAACAATAATAATAATAGTCGTAGACATAATGTAGGCGAAACCAATTATAGTGCTTTGGGAGATGACTACGATATTAATATATTAGATTCTTTTACAAATGAACAAACCACTTCAATACTACAACAAGTTTTTAACAGTTTTTTATCAGGAAATAATGATTCTTATAGAATAGACAGAATTTATTTATCACCTGATAATTTTTTTACTCGCAGCAGTAATAGAAATAGAAGCAGTGTAAATATTAATGAAGAAAATCCAGATGCTGTTCAAGTTGAAGAAACCCGCTCCGAATATAATGAGTCATATGAAGAAAGGAATGAAAATAATAGAAAGGACGAAATAAATAGGGAGGAAGGAAATGAAGAAGAGAAAAGAAATAAGAGGAAAAAAACAAATGATCATGATGATAATAAAGATGTATATAATAATTCAAGTGGTAGTAGTAGTAGTAGTAACAATAATAATAAGGGGAATGAAAAAAATGAAGGTAATGAAGATATGTGTAATGTGTCAAGTGGTAATAATAATAGAAGTTCATCATCAAGACAGAATAATTATAATAGTAGATATCGTTATAGTAATTATAGACGTAGTAATAGACGTAATATGGATCAAGATTATTTTAATATACAAGATGACGAAGTAGAGGAAGAAAATTATTACTACTGCACACCTAAAAATGAAACTAATAAAAATAATAACAGAGGGCAAAGAAATAATGATTCAGACAATGTAAGAAATAATAATGATAATAATAATAACAATAATAATGATGATAATAATAACACAAGACGTAGGAATAATTATTATGATAATAATACATATAACTCATCATATTTACATGAAAATGTTTTTGATACATCGAATGTGTATGTAATAAGTGAAAGAACAAATTCGAATGATAGAAGCAACGATAATAACACAAGGACTATATCGCAGTTATATCTAACAGATTTAAGTGATGTTTTTGCCAATATAAATTATAGTTGTAATTTTAATAATGATCATTATATTGTAAATAATGATGATGGTGGAAGAGGTGATGGAAGAGGTGATGGAAGAGATGGTGGAAGAGATGGTGGAAATGATGAAGGAGAAAAAAATGCAAATTCTGAACACGTTGAATCTAATATAAATGATACAGGATTATCGTTAGGTGTCTCAAAAGAAAACAAATTAAATGATAAGAATGAAAATAAAGTAAAAGATATAAGAGCATCGTTTGATATAAATACAGGTAAATCAAGTACAACTAAAAAAAATGAAAAGAGATTATATGAAAGGGTTAATAATAATACTTATAGTAATGCAAGTAATAGTAACAATAGCACAAGGAGAAGTCGAGATAGTGATAATGAAAAAGAGGGAACTCGAAAAAAATCAAGAAATTATAAAAATGAAGAGGAATACAGAAAAAGCATTAATGCTAATAAGAATAATAAAAACAACATCATCAATAATAATAATAATAATAATAATGATAATATTAATGAAGATAGAAGAAATAGTAATACAAGTAGTAGTTATAAATATAATAACAATACAGACAATACACATAATCACAACCCTTCTGATGTTCTTAATAATAATGATTCAAACGAAGAACAAAGGAATACTACCAGAAGACAAAGTACTGTCAAAAAATATCTATTCGATAAATTAAATTGGTTAAAAAGTTATGATAATAAAGATAAAAAAAAAAATGAAAAAAATAAAGATGGAAGTAATAAAACTGATGAAAATGATACAGAACATAATCAAAATGATGATAATGCTGCAGGTATGTCCAACGAAAATAATGATGATCATATATAACATTTTTAAAAATAAAAATAATAAAATGAAATAAAATAGTCATTATATATATATATATATATATATATATATATATTTTATTTATTTTTTATTTTTTTATTTTTTTGTTAAAAGAGAAATGTTTCTCAAAAAAGTGAAATATTCTGAAAGTTATAATTGTATATATATATATATATATACATAATGATGACAGTATGATATATTTTTTTGTTAATATATTGAAGTAATTCTAAAGATGAACCATACAAAGAACACATATTTATCATATATATATGTGTGTGTGGTAAAAAAGTTATAAGAAGTCTTTAAAAAGAAAAAAACAAAATGCTATTTAAATATTTTATTATTTTATTATTTTATTTTTATTTTTATTTTTTTTTTTTTTTTTTGTTTGTTAATTAAAATATATTAGTGATTTTAAATATGCATTATGATATATTATATAAATATATATTGTTTATTTTTCTTATATTAATAAAAATTAGAACAAATAATATATATATGTATGTATTTATATTAATTTGTTTTTTTTTTTTTTTTTTTTATTATTTTTTATGATTTCCAATTTTTTTTTTTTTTATATTATAGAATTTATACTTTAATTATATGTATATATATATACATATATTTTTTATTTAATGTGTATTTGTGTTTATAATAAAAAAAATTAATTATATATAGATTTTTATTATTATTATATTATGTTATATATATATATATATATACTTAATATATATGTCTATATATTATATCATTATTTTTATTATTATATAAATTTTTTTTTTTTTGCCTCTTTTTTTTTTTTTTCATAGAATAACCATATTTAAATATATGATATTAAAAAAAGAAAAAGTAAATATAAATATAATTAATATATATATATATATATATATATATATATGTATGCCTAAATTTAAGCATAATATTGCTTATGAACAAATAAGCATATCAATGAATTTTCTTTTAATTTTCTTAAGGTTGAAATATAAAAAAAATAAATTAACCAACAAAAATAAATGTAATACAAATAGGTGACATAATATATATACATAAATTATTTGTATGTATATATTTTTTTTGGATTTAAAAAATAACTATTCAACTTTCTTTCTTTATGGTTATTTTTTAAAATGATATTATAAAAAGTAATATGTATAAATATTATAATATGTAATACAACATATAACAAACTTGAATAACTTTAAAAAAAAAAAATAAAATATATTATACATATATATATATGAGAATACAAAAAATAATAACAATATTTGATTGTATGCACGTCTGCACACTTTTTTTTTTTTTTTTTTTTTTCTTCCTTATTGTTGCTTAAAATTTGTTCTCCTACTATGAAAAATTATATTAAGGTGGAAAAATTAGTAATAAAAAAAAAAAATCTTATATACTAACATAGTCTTATTTATTTTTTTTTCTTTATTGAAAGGTGATACAAATGAGGTTTTAATTATAGAAAAAAAAATATATATATATTATATATTATATATGTTTGATATGTAAATAAAATATATCATATTTATATACATATATATAAAATATTGCATTATACTTTAAATCACATATGTGTATTTTTTTATATGAGAATATTTAATATATGTGTAATATTAAATGAATAGGAAATAATTAAAAAAAAAATATATATACATATATATATATAAAATAATATAAAATAAAAAAAAAAATTAAATATATAATCATTTAAACATTAGAATAGTGTTACTAAGTATGTATATATATATATATATATATATATATATATATATATAATATATATATAATAAATATACGTATTGATAAAATTAACAAGTTGAAAAAAAAAAAAAAAAAAAAAAAAAAAATTATTACATATATATAATATATATATTATATCATTTACCTATTATTATTATGTTTAATATTTATCTTATAACTTGAATATAATATAATTTAAATAATTATTTAAAAATATATTTATATGAACAATATAACATAAGAATTGTTAATATATTATATTATATATATGTATATATTTGATATATTTATATATATATATATATATATATATATATATATATATATAATATTTTCGTTTCATTTTTGTTTAGATTTATCTATCAGATAGCCATTTCATTTTAATATTATTTATTTTATTTTTGTTTCACATAAAGAATATATTAATCATATTTTTATAATATTAAATATAAAAAAATAGTCATAAGTTTACCTTATATGTTATATGTTATATATATATATATATATATATATATATATATATATATATATATATATTTTTATTTTTATTTTTATTTTTTTTTTTTTTTTTTTTTTTTGTTTTATTTAAAAATATGAAATAAGGATGAATGAAGATTTAAAATTAGGGTCTGTGGTTTGGCCTAATTTTTCTTCTCCTTTTAGTTTATCATGTTATGCTGTAAATGAAAATTGTAATACATTAGCTGTTGGTAGTTATGAGGGTAGTATAATTTTATTTAGGATAGATGAGAATAAAATTGAATATGTTGATAATAAAATAAAAAAAGATATAATCGGAGAAGGTTATATAAAGAAAGATGATGAATATGATGATAAGAGTGATAATAAAATTAGTGAAAGTTTTAGTAGTAGTACTAATCATATGGTTGATGATCATTATAATGATAAAGAAAATAAAAAAGAGGAATCATTAAATATGGATAATAATAAAATTGGTGATAATATAAATGATAGTGATCAAAATGTTAATACTGAAAAGATAAGTAATAATGATAATATCAAAAATAATAATAATAATATGAATAATAGTAATTATAATAGTAATCATAATAGTAATTATAATAGTAATTATAAAAAATTTGTTAAGAAAAAAAAAAAACGATTTTGTAACCGAATTAATTTATTACCTTATAATATTTTATTAAATAATAGTAATAATACATGCAATAATAGCATATTACAATTATGTTACGGCTTAACATGTTGTTCTTTAATTGAATGTGTATCTAAAGAAGTATTGATATCATTACATCTAGATAATATAATATATTTCTGGTCAATTGATGAAGGTAGATGTTTTAAAGTTTTAAAAAACTTTGATTTTATTATTTATAATTTAAGAATATTACCAGATAGAAGATTTTTATTAATTAGTGGAGAGAAAAAAGTTCTTGTTGTTGATATATGGGCTAATACAGACAAGGAAATAATAGCAGAGCTAAATATTGATCCTTATCAGAATAAACAGAATAAATATAATAAGAAAGAGAAGAACCCAAATCAAAATGATACAAAAGAAGAAGAAGATTATTATATTGGTGATATTAATGATAAATATTATTCGTCATCCTATGGATCAGATGATAATAATATATACAATATGAATAATATGTATGATTATTTAAATAATAATATGTCATCTGATCCTCAAGAAAATAATATCTATATTAATAATAAAAATAAAAATATGGCATATAATAAGTTCGATCTAGATAAAGATATAAATAATAATATTCATGAGGACACTATGAAATTGAAGAATATATTTGGAGTTGCCAATCGATACAACAACGACAACAACAACAACATCAACAATAATAATAATAATAATAATAATAATTATAATATGAAAGGTCAAAATTATAAACGAAAGAATATCATTCATACGTCCGATTTAAAATTATGCTCTATAGCTACGGGTGTTGTTCCTTATTTAAAGGAAGATAATCAAAGGTCGGTTATACAATGTTTTAAATTATTAAAACGTAAATTATTTAGTATGAATGATAAAAAGGAAAAGGATATGAATGATAATAGTGTGAAGAAAAGTTATGAGAAATTATTTGAAGATCTTTACATAGGCAATAATAATAATGATAATAATATGAGTAATAATAATAATATATTAAATGATGATTATTTAAAATTAAAAGATAAAGAAGTTAATGATCGTTTAAATAATCTATTTTATTGCCCAGTTTTAATTTCTGCTTCTTTAAATAACGGAGATGTTATATGTTGGGATTTGACTGATTTTTTAAATTATTATAAATGTAAATGTCGTTTTGTTATTAGAACAGAAAAAACAGAATTAGAATTATATAATGAAATGATAGAAGATATATCTGAAAATTGTATATATGATGAATTAATAAAAACACGTATTAGTTCAACTAATGATATTAATTTAAAAGAAAATGAGAAATATATAAAAGGTAAAGAAGATATATATAAAAAATATATGGGTATATATAATATAGATCCAATACATATAGCTAATTTAAATGAATTCGAAAAAAAAACATTAGAAATAGCTACCAATGCATATTCGAGTCAAATAGCTATAATAGATAATTATATTATTTTATTACAAAAAACAAGATTAATTATTTATGAAAGAAAATGTGTATCATCTTTAAATAATGTATCTGATATGTCAACAAATATTTCGTCAAATATGTCTTCATATTTTGTCCCCTTGATGGATTTATTCTGTCCAGATTATGAAGAAACACAAAAGAGGACATCACATAATACTCACTGGGTTGGAATCCAGGTTATTCGTAGGCCTATATGGAAGTTTTCATCAGGTAAAATAAAAATAAAAATATATATATATGTTTATATATATATATATATATATATATATATATGTTTATATATATATATTTGTTCATATTATTTTCCATAGCTCCATTTTATAAGCACCAATGAACATAGTAATAATTTATTTTTTATTTTTTTATTTTTTTCTTTTTATTTTTATTTTTTATTTTTATTTTTTTTTTTTTTTTTTTTTCCCTTTCATTTTAGGTATCTTCCAAATGATGGGCTTTAAAAAAAAGTCTTACAACATTATGCAGAAATTATCTAAGAATATATGTGGATCAATTATTGCTTGGACAAATGAAGGAAATTTCTACACATACACCTTACCATTAAAATTTTCGAGTCTGTTTTTATCGTTTCAGTCGAATATAAAATCTTTCTTTTTGACAAAGGTGTCAAAGGATTTGTTAGGTTCCTTTAATAGTGCCGTTCCTTTGATTATTTATCGTGAGAATGTTATGAAAAGTGATGAAAGAGTAAAAGATAGTGTAGATTCTATGAATAATAAGAATAAAGAAAATTTCGAGATTAAAATTAGTGAGAGTGCTGATATGAACCTATATAGTAATAAGATATATTCCTCGGAATATATAAAAAGGTTGAATAACTCGAATGAAGAATTAATAGATAATAGAATTAAAAAAAGAAATATTGAAAGAAGGAAATATAAAAAGAATGAGAATATAAAATTTATATGTGATGATGAAAAGAAGAATGTTATTTTTGAGGATTATAAAAATTATAAATATAATCCTATTGAGAAACATTCTAAATGTAAAGAAGATTTTTTCTTTTTTTTTGTAAATAAAAATTATAGACGTAGAATAATAGTATATGAATATTTATATAATATATGGTATAAGACATCAAAAATAGAAAAGGTGTGGTTGTTGCCTAAGAAGAAAAATATAGAACGGGTTATTCATATGATCAGAAGTAAAGATAGATATACTATTAATAGAAAGGATGCTAATATAAATGAATATGATGATAAGAATTGTATGGAGAAGGAAAAGACAAAAAATTTAAATGATAATATAAATGAATATGATTTAAATATAAATAACATGAACAACAATAACAACAATAATAATAATAGTAATAGTTCCTCTTGTGATATGAAAAAAAGTGAAGGTAGTATTTGCTCTTATGTTATAGCACATCATAATTTAAATATATATATTATTATCAGCTATACTAACGGCTCTGTTACGAGCACATTAATAAATTCTTATAATAATAAACTGAATAAAGAAAAGGTGATTCGTAATTTATATATTCCAAAAAAAATGTATAATAGATATAATAAGGATATGTTTATTACAACACTATATTATGAGAATAATTTTTTAATAGGTGGTAGTAATCATGGAGATATCTTTATATGGAAGTTAATAAATTTTTCTCTTGTTAAGATTTTAAAAAATTGTCATTTGTCTTATGTATGTAGTATTCATAAAGTTGTAAAAGAAAATTATATTTCTAATAATTTAAAAAAGAAAAAAGATATTTCTGATACTTGTTTTGTTACAAATAATAAAAAAAAGAAAAAAGATGAACATGATAAAGATAAAAAGAAAGAAGAAAATTTTGAAGAAATAATTAAAGAAGATATGAGTAATTTTAAAAAAATGGAACAAGATCATTGGATATTAACTTGTGATAGTAGTAATAATATCATGTTATTAAATTTAAATCCTATATATTATGATAAAAATCGATTCCATTTTTTTTGTCAAAATGATCCATATAAAATATGCATAACAACTGATGAAGAAATAGAAAAATATAAAAATAACAAATATATGTATTTTTTTAAAAAAAAAGAAAATCAAAAAAAAAAAAAAATCAAAGAAGAAAAAAAAAAAATTATTTATAATTATGTACATAGTTTATTAAGAAGGTCAAGTCATATTGGAAAGGAAAATAAAAATATATATAATTTATTGAACATATTAAAACATAAAAAAAGTATAGGCATGAAATTATTGCAGAAAGGAAATTATGATGATTATTATTATAATATGTTTGTTGGTAGGAAACAAATGCAGGTTTGTTCTTTAAATAATTATGAAGAGCAACAAAAATATTCTTTTGATATATATAAGAATATATATAAAAGTGTTAATAAAATGAAAGGGATACAAAAGGGTAGCATAAGAATGTGTAGTAATAAAATGAACGATGAAAAATGTGGTGAAAAATGTGGTGAAAAATATGACAAGTATGAAACATATGATGACCAAAGTGATCATGAACATCTTCTAAAAAATGAAGAAGAAAGTTATAGTGATAACAATGATAATCATATTAAATATAATACAAAGAAGAAAAAAAAAAAAAAAGGAATAAAACCATATATTTATAATAAAGAATATTATATTATAAAAAAAGAAAAAGAATTAAAAAATATGACAAGTGTCTGTTTCCATTGTACATGTCGAAAATTAGAAAAAAAAAATGAAATAAATTACAAACTAATAAATAATATATATATAAATACATATTCATCTTTGTTATATATAATATTGTTAAATAATTATATATATATATATAATTATAATACTGGTCAATTTATAAGATCTATATATGATTCAGAATTTATGCATTTAACTAATTTTTCATATGATCAGTGTTACTTAAAATTAGGTATTAATATAACACATTTAAATATTTTGAATACGATTAAAATAAAAGATGTGAATAGACTTGAGAATTATAATATAATAGATGATGGATATACGACGGATGATATGGAAGAAGATAATTATTATGATTATAATTTTGATGGTAATATATCAGAAAGGAATTATAAATATAATCTTGTGAATAATGTAAATAATAATAATTTAAGATATTCACAAAATGATTATATTTTTAATAAGAATAAAGATAGTAATATAAATTATTTATCATCATCATCATCATCTTATATGTCATCGTCTTCATCTTATTCGTCATCCTTTTCATCTACTTATTCTACTTCGATTTGCTCTCCATCCATTTTAAATAGTTCTATAGAAAATGTTGGAAAAATGAAAGTATCGTTCGACTTATCATTTAAAGATAATATAAATGAAGAAAAGAATTTAAAGGTTAAAAAGGAAACTAATTTAAAACGTGAGAATAAAATATATAGATATAATTTTGAGAATAACAATATTTGTAAATATACAGTAAAAACACAAATACCTATAATAAGTTTTGTTTTATTTAGAGATAGTAATCTATCCAAGAAATCTTTACCATTAACAAAATTATTATATCATTTTTTTATGCCTAAAAATTGTATACAAGTATGTAAAGAGTTATATCCATTTTTAATTAATTTTCCTTCTATACCATTTTCTTTATGTATTCATGGTAAGGAATCTTCTTTTAGTTTTGTTATTCCTATGTCTACACAGATATATTATTTTTCTAGGATGCATTCAATGAAATGTAAAAGGAATGACACAGATGTATATATAACTCTTGGTAGTAAACGTAAAGAAAGATATATATTAAATGAGAAAAGAAAAAAAGAAAAGTTTTTTTATGATTCTTTAAATTTAGAATATGATAATCCATATAATAAAAAGTTCAAAAAAAAATACTTCCTTAGTGATATATTGAAAAAGAAGTATATTTATTTGGATGTAATGATTGGAAGTCTGAAGAAAAAAGCTTTTAATGATTTTAGAGAATTTTCAAAGTATAAAAATTGGACCAAACAAGCAAGTGTAAATAATAATTTGTCTAATTATTATCTTGAGGGGGATAAAACAAAACAAAATAAAGAAATAAACAGAGATGTAACAAAAAGTAATGGTAATGATAATAATAGTGTTGATATAAGACAAAGTAAAATGATAGCTAATAATGTGGGTGATTATAAAGAGGGTGCCCAAGGAATGAATAAATATGAGAATGATGATGAACGAGAATCTTATATATTAAGAAATAATAATGTATATAATTGTATGTATTATAATGATAAAAAAAGTAATAATATAAATAAAAATAATCATGGTGATGATAATATAAATAGAAATAATCATGGCAATGATAATATAAATGGAAATAATGATGGCAATGATAATATAAATAGAAATAATCATGGTGATGATAATATAAATAGAAATAATGATGGCAATGATAATATAAATAGAAATAATGATGATGATGATGCTTGTATGGATAATACTACCAATAAAGATGAAGAATTAATAAAAAGTGATGAAAAAAATAAAAAAGTTGAAAGAAATATAGAAAGAGATGGATTTACAAAGAGACGTATAGAAAGAGATGGATTTACAAAGAGACGTAATTATAATATTTTACATTATAATTATTATAAAGATATTAGAATAAATAGAAAGAATTCAAATATATCTCCAAAATGGGTTTTAAAATATTTAGATGATGAGTTATCAAATTATTCGTCTGATAAATCGAGTATAGGTTTATATATAAAAAAAGGAAATTACATAAATAATAATAATATTAATAGGAAAAAGGTTAAGATGATGAAGAAGAAAAAGAGTAGTGTATATTTAAATAAAATAAATAGTAATATACCCAATAACAAGTGTGATGATATTTCCTATTCATTAACTAATAATAATAAATTAGAAAAATTGAAAGAAAGAGGACGTAAGAAATATAAAAGGAATATTCAAAAGAATAAAGAAATATTTTTTTATAATAACAGTATTGAAATATATTGTAATAGTGTTTATATAAAAACCTTATATATCTGTTTTATATTAAGATTTCTAGAATTATGGAAAAGTTGGTATAAAATAAAATATAATGAAGATGTGATAAATAATTTTAATGAATACATTATTGATAATTTACCTGGTGGTATAGATATAAATTTATTTTTATTAAGTTATATATCTATGTATCCATATGATAAAAGTATTAGATTAGAATTACAGAATTATATGTATAGAATATTACGTAATATTAGTGATAAGTTATTAGATAAATATACAAAGACATGTACAGAAATCTTAAGAATAAATAATAAGAAGAAAAGAATAATAGAAAAGAATATAGATGAGATATCATTATATGATACAAGTGGAACATATATTATATCTATAATAATACCAAAAATAGGATGTTTATATTTATATCCATTTATATATGCAGATGAAATATCATTAACATTATTATTATTATTATTATTAGTAAAATCTGAATATTTAACAAGTTGTAAAACATTTTATACTAATGCTAGTATGATAACATTAATAATACATCATATATGTTATTATATATTTGTAGATACCAAATATTTTTTAGAAAAAAATATTAAATTTAATAAATTTAAATTATTTCATTTTATACATTTATTATCATTAAGTTTTTCTATAACTTGGGATCTACAAATGTTAATACAAAAAGGAATATTTACAAATAATATGAAAAATGTATCTAATGTTACTTTTAATTTATGTTTAAAAAAAGAAGATTTTATATTCAATGAAAGATTAGTTAATGAGAATTATTATAAAGCATTAAAAGATTATTATGTGCATGCAGAAATAAATATTGATAAAAATGATAATAAAATCTTAAATAATTCTTTGAGAGAAATAAATTTGAAAAATTATTTAGAAGATTATTTGGAATATATAAATAATGTAAGTGATATAGAGTTGGATAAAATGGAAGGTAATGAATCTAATCAAAATAATATCAACAGTAATAATAATATGAATAGTAATAACAATATGATTAATTCTTTTGATAATAACTTTTCATATATTAGTAATGAGGAAAAATATAATATACGAAATAAATCGTATGAATTATTAAAGATCACAAATTTGATGGATACCAATGGTAGTAGTAATAATAATAATAATAATAATAATAATAATAATAATAATAATAATAATAATAATAATAATAATAATAATAATAATAATAATAATAATAATAATAATAATAATAATAATAGTAATAATAGTGGTTATGTATCTAGATTTCATAAAAAATATTCCTTGGTAGATAAGAAAAATAAAAATGTGGATGATAATAATAATAATGATAATATAAAACGTGATACTTCTTATATAACATTTTATGATAACAGTTATAATAAATTAGATACTTATGATATATATGGACATATTAATAAATATAATGAAAATACTAATATACATTTGAATAAATATGATATTGGTGATAATAAACATGATTATATAACAAATAAATATGAAGAGAAAAAGAATAAAAAGAAGGCTTTATTTTCAAAACATTATAATAATGAGAATTTAAAACATAGTGATAATAATATGGAAAATGATATTAGTATATATAGAATTAATGAACATAATTATATAAATATATGTCACTTTATTTTAAATATATTTGAATTATATACATTATCATTAAATAATATTAGTTTTTTAAAAATATTAATAAATATAGGAAGATTAGAACCATTTTTATTTTTAAAAACATTACATTATATAACTGGAAATATGCATAAAAAGGTATCATCAATAAATAAAATTTTATTTCTATTAATAATTTTAATAAAAAATTATAAGTGTATATTTATATGGTATATGAATATAATTATTGATATATTATTAAATTCATTAGATCCATCAAATAATGTGAGAATTTTATGTTTAAAATTATCAACAAGTCTAATATATACATTAGTCAAGTATTATAATATATGTTCATTTAATAAGTTTACACAAAAACTAGCTGTAGCAAATAATATAAATAAATGTATATATCTATATGATTTAAAAAGTGCAAAGAAATTAAAAATATTCCAAGGACATAAAAAATATATAGATTGCATAAAATTTAATACTAATGGAACAGCTCTAGCTTCCTATTCAAAATTAGACTTATCTTTTAAATTATGGAATTGTACCAATGTAGGATTATTTAGTGGCTTCTTAAAAATACAATCCAAATGTGCACGTGATATACAACTATCGAAAATTAAATCTAGTTATCTTTATCTCTCAGATAGTTATATTGATATTACTTATAAAAAAAAAAATGAATGGATATTAAAAAGGGAAGACAACGCAATATATCTAATATATATATGATATGTTAAT
>NC_031490.1:113149-118803 GCF_001602025.1 Plasmodium gaboni | reverse complement strand
TTATATTGAAAAGGATAATCTAATTTTTTTTTTTTCAATGAATATATAAGTATTATATTTTTAAAGGAACATAATAAAATATGTCCAGAATAATTTATTTCGCTATAATATATATCATTATAAAAAATAGCAGTTCTTTTAAATTTATTCTTTTCATATACATAAGATATGTAGTCTTTTTTATTTTGATTATTTGTAAGTTTGTATATATCATTATAATTATTAGTATAATTATTATTATTATTTTTTTTATTATTATTTTTTTTATTATTATTTGAATATTTATTTTTTGTTACTACGTGGTCCATATTGATACACATTTTTTCATATGATGTTTTAAAATTGTTGTCTTCATATATTTTTTGTTTGACCTCACTACAATGATTATTTTCTTTTAATTTTTTTATTAATTCAAAAATCATATCATTAATAATACATATAACCTTGTTAAATATATATATAATATATTTAGGTGTCATAAAATGAGAATTTTTTTTCTCTTCATTAATATATGTTATATCCTTTGTGAGTATATCTTCACATATAATATTATCACATATTTGAGATTTATTAATATATATAATTTTATAAATATAATATATATTATTTAAAATGTTGGTTAGATGGATATATTCGGATGATTTTTTTTTATCATTACTTTTATTATATTGTATGGGAAAATATTCTTCAATATTCTTTTTGAGAATATCCATTATAAAATCGATATGTTCTTTATCATCCAAATTATATAATTGAAAATCTGATAAATCATATAATTTTGTATTATTATCTATATGAACAATTTTATTCTCGAGGAGATTATATAAATACACTTTCTTATTAGAGCTAACTAATAAAATAAACAAATGGATATCCAATAATTTTATCTTATCAATTGGTTCTATGCTTTTCCTGAATATTTTATATACGGCTATGCAATAATTTTTATTCATATCTTTAAATTGAAGGTTGTTAATATTATGATCGCTATAAAAACAGTGATTATTATATTGATAAATTATGTAAATATATATGGAGCCATCGTTGAATCCGCAAAATAAATATTTATTATCACTACAAAAGAGTAGACAAGTAACAAATCCTAATAAGCACAAAAATATATATATATATATATATATATATTTATGTATTTATAATTATTTATATATTTATTTTCTTTTTATTTCCTCAATAATGTTACATAAATATTATATTATATTATATTATATTATATTATATTATATTATATTTTTACTATCTTGTGAATATGATATAAAATAAAATGGACGTAGCATAAATTCAACCTCCTCATAAAAGACAATCTGATTCTTTATAGACAATATATAAATAGTTTTTATTTTATTATTTCTTAAATTACATTTCAATACATGTTCACATGAGTTTTTTAAATTGATATGATTCTTTTTTATGTATTGTTCTTCATTGAAATGATTTGAAGTTATACAATTTAATTTTCCTTTTACAACTAAAGGTATGTCTAAAATATATATATATATATATATATATATATATATATATATATATATATATATTTATTTATTTATATATATTTTATATTATTATATTTTTACTTCTTAGTGTGTTATCAAGATTGAACATTTTAATTAAGCTTTTTTCTCCTCCCTCAATGAATGAAGACACACAAACAACATACTTATCATTTGTGTAGAGAAATGTTGACATATAAATATCTCCTTCAATTAACTCCTAAGATAGTAACATATATATAAATATATATATATTAATATATAATATATTATATATATATATATACATATATATTTATATATTTTTTTTTTTAACGTATAGTATTATTATCTCATCGCTACGTAGGTTAATTAAAATAATATAATTGTTTGTGAGGACTAATAAAGTGTCAAAAAAAAATTCTGAGTGAACAACATTTTGCTCACTTATGGTATTTATGTTAATATTAAATTTTGCATTATAATAATATTGAATTAATGTATTTATATTCAATTTATAAGAAATTATATTTTGATCATTCTTATTTATTTTATAAATATATCCATTTTCTAAGACACAAATAAGTTGATTGTTCAAAAGGGATACTAATGAAATACAATACTTGAACAGGTCGTAATATCTAAATTAACAAAAAAATAAAAATAAATAAATAATAAGATAAACATGTTAAAATATAGCGTATGATTATATTATATAACGTATGATTATATTATATAACATATGTTCTTTTCATTATTTCGTCTATCTATTTCTATTTTTTTTTTTTTTTTTCACCTTAATACAATATATTTATCAAACAAATAAATTTTACCATTACTTGTTGATATATAGAACAAATCATCGCATATATGACAAATACATGTGATCATATAACAGGGACTTATATTATCATATATAGGATGAAAATAATTTATACGCAATTCTAAGTAATAAGAAAAAGACCATATATAAAATTCCGAAAAACTGTATGTTATAATTGTTAGATCTTCTAATTGTTCTTCAAGATGTATATTTTTGTTGATAAGTAATTCTTTTTTGGTTTTATATTTATTATAATTAAAAATTATAAATAAATTGGTAAGTTGACTTTTATTTGTGTGTATGCATAAGTGAGGTTTGGTTGTATTAGACAGGGACCAAAGGCTCATCGATTTGTCTAAACATTGAAATGATGATATATATATATATATATATATATATATATATATATATGTATTTATTTGTTAATAAATATATGCAAATATATAACGTTTGTATTATAAATAAATATATATATATATATATATATATATATATATTCTTATTTTTATGATAACATTCATCATCCGTTAATATTAATAAACATTTTAATTCATCGACAAACTTTATATCTAATATGTAGTTATATTTCTTTTCATTTTGTTGTATGTTTATCTTTTTGTCACACTGATTAAATAAATGATAAGGACAATCATAATTTATGATGTTTTTTATTTCTATATGATCTTGTTCTTTATATTGGCTAGTATCCCATATGGATATATAATTAGCTTCTATATAATTATTAAAACTGCCTGATGAGAAAATATAAGGACATATAATTATATATTATAGAGGGGAAAAAAAAATAATAGTATTAATAGTAGACCTTATATTTTATATACAAAAATAATTATACAACCTTATATACTATTATTATATATATATATATATATATAATTGTTTACATGTTACAGACAAATTTAATACGTTCGAATATCTTAATATATAAACAGGAGAGGAATGTATATCATATGAATATATATCATTTTTTTCTATATTAATAATAAATACAATATTATCATGAATATATGCTAATTTTTTTTCTCCTAATAAATGGATATTATTTTTAATATCTAACAAATAATAAAAACAGATGGTTATATATATATATATATATATATATATAATATTAAATGGTAAATATATATATATATATATATATATATATATTTTAAATGAAGGTTCAACCTTTGTTACTACCAAATATGGATATGACGTTAATGAAGTTGCTCATTTTTTTTATTTTTTAAATATACATATGATATATATATATATATATATATATATATAATGTGTGTGGGGGAAAATATTATTATTTATAAATAATTAAATATTTTAATATAACAATTAGAATATTAAAAAAAAATATATGTATATATATTTTAATTAATTTTATTAATTAGTAAAAAATTTAATGGGTATATAATTATGAAGAAAAGGGAACAACATATGTTAGCATATTTTTTTTTTATTAGACAGAAAAAAAAAAAAAAAAAAAAAAAAAAATTATAATTTTAAAAAGCCACATATAAAAGGATATATAAATTATATGCTTATTTTAATATATTTTTTTAATTCATATTTTATAATTTATGGATAATATATATTAAAAATACAATATAATTTATAGTTATGAATTTATCATAAATTTATTCATCTATTATCTTTCTCTCAAGAAATAATGATAATAATAAAACCTATAACTACATTGAACATATATATAATATATTTATATATGTATATATTGCTTCTTATTTCTTTTCTTTTTTTTTATTGTAGAGGGTAATACTTTATGTTTAAAATATATTTAATAGTACTACTTAATTATTAAGATATTGTTGAGCGACTCCTTTTATTATATATATATATATACTAATATTATTAGCCTCATAATAATATATATTATATATATTATATATATTATATATATATATTTTTTTTTAAATAAATTTAAAAAATAAAAAAAAATACATGAAATATATTACTTTAAATATTAATGTAAGAAAAATATATATATTTTTTATTATTATAATATATATATTATATAATATATGTAATATTTTTATATGTTAGCCATATATTTTTCATGAGAGTTATAAGTGGTGATAAGGGTATGGGAGCCTCTTTTTTTTTTTTTTTTTTTAAAATAATTATATCAAAAAAATTAAGAAATACAAAGAAAAACATTTTTATTATATATTTTATAAATATTACATTATATTAAAAAATAAAAAAATATGGAAAAAATAATATATTATAATATGAAAAAGTTTCAACAATTTAAAAGGAAAAATATATATATATATATTTCACATATATATAAAATGATCATATACAAACTCTTCATGGGTATATAATATATATATATTTATTTATACATATATATAATAATACAATGTTATAATATATATATCAACACAGTTCTTTCAATATGTCAATTATAAAATAAATATTTAAGTAGATGTAGATAATATTATATATGTATATATATTTATATATGTATGTTTTTATTGTACGTATAAAATATATTTATATATAAGAAAAATTTATTTGAATAATTTTTATGATTTATTTAAGATTATGTTTAAGTGCCTTAACCAAAAAAAATTATACATATATTATTATATATAAATATAATTTATTATGTACATCTTAATATTATATATATATATAAGTATAGTATTTATTTGTAAGAATTAAGAAATATATGTATAATATATTATTAGTATATATATATATATATATATATATATATATAATTATAACCTTTTTTAAAACTTTTGGGAATTTTTTTTTAGTTTTATAAAATTTGTGTTCTCACTTAAAATGTATAATAAAATAATTATATATATAATATACTTAAAATAATTTATAAATTTCTTTTTATTTTTTACATATATATTATATAAAATAACATATAATTATTATTATATATATATTATATATGTATTTTTCCTTATCCCTTTTAAATTTTAATTTTTTCTATTTTTACAAAGTATTATATATAATATATATATAATATGTATATTTATTTATATATAATAATTATATGAATATTTGTTTTCTTTTTTTTTTTTTTTTATTTTTTGTTTTGTAAAAATATCTTAAAAAAAAAAAAAAAAAAAAAGTACATAAATATATAATAATAAAAGGATAATATATAAATAACGATTATAAATCTAAAGAAATAAATTTTTGTAAATAATTTTCTTCTATCGTAAAAATATAAATATTTTTTAATTTTATATAAAGAGAACAAAATGTATAAAAAGGTAATTCTTACAATAAAAATAAAAAAATGTATATATGTAAGTATATATATATATATATATATATATATTTTA
>NC_031490.1:108572-112849 GCF_001602025.1 Plasmodium gaboni | reverse complement strand
TTTTTTTTTTTTTTTTTTTTTTTTTTTTTTTTTTTTTTTCTTTTGTAGGAATATGTTATCGATTGTAAGGGTCACCTGTTAGGTAGGTTGGCATCACTTATAGCAAAGGAATTATTAAATGGTCAAAGAATAGTAGCCGTAAGATGTGAAGATATAAACATATCAGGAAGTTTATATAGGAATAAGCTTAAGTATCAAGAATTTTTAAGATTAAGAACTAATACTAATCCAAAAAAAGGACCATTACATTTAAGAGAACCATCAAAAATATTGTGGAGATGTGTACGTGGTATGTTACCTCATAAAACATATAAAGGACAACTTGCCTTAAAGAAATTGAAAGTATGTGTTGGTATGCCATATCCATATGATAAGAAAAAGAAATATGTTTTACCAAGTGCTCTTAGAGCCTTCCGTTTAAAAAAACACAGAAGATATTGCAGATTAGGTACCTTAAGTTCAAGAGTTGGTTGGAATTATGATTCTTTAGTTAAAAAAAATGAAGTTTTAAGAAAACAAGTCTCAAAAGCTTATTATAAGAAAAAAGTAAACAACCTAAATGAAAAGAAAGAAATAAAATCTGAAGCTCTTAATTTAATCAACCCTGAACAACGTCAAGTTTTAGAAAATTTTGGATATGCATAAATTTTTTTTTTTTTTTTTTTTTTTTTTTTTTTTGAAATCACACAAAAAAAAAAAATTAAATATATATAATATATATATATATATATATATATATATATATATATGTATATTTTTTTATTTATGTGATTATATATATGTATATTTTGTGTATATAATTAATATTGAGAATTGTAAAAAAAAAAAAAAATAAAAATATTATATTATTATAAACAAATTATAATTACTATGAAACGCAATTATAACTAAAATTAAATATTATATTTTAATAAAAATAAAGTAAATAATTAAAAAAAATTAATTTTAAATAGCATCTGTTAAAAAAAAGAAGCACAAATATATACACATATATATATATATATATATATTTATTTATATTTATATGAGGGAGAAATATTATAATATGTTGACAATATGCTTATTATTCATTTGCATATTATTATTATATATATTTATAAGGTAGTTTCTTTTATATAATTCCAACGCATATTTAATGTTTTGTCATTATTCCATGTTTCTTTTTCTATATTCCCCTTTATAAAATGAAGTGTTGAATTAATGTCATGTAATTCATCATGAGTAAAATAAAGAGAGAAGTTTTTCTTGGTCCAATAATTAAATATATAAAAAAGAAAGTTAATTAAATTAATTATAAAATCTGGATCATTTAAATTTCCTTCCAAGAATATTTCTTTTTTTCCTATGAACACATCCCAATGATTTTTTATTAAAGATATTATATCTATTATATCATCGGAGTTGTAATTTTTTCTTATATATTCATAATAATTGTCTTTATATGTTTTAAGAACATGTCTAGAAAAAAAAGGAATTTTTTTTTATTTATTAATTGTGGTTAATATAATTATATAGATGAAATGGATATGTGCATATATATATATATATATATGGATATATTTTTTTTATTCTATACGTGAAGTCTTTTATTTCATTGAAAACTTTTTTATGAGATATATCATTTAAAGATGAAATATCCTGTTTATGATTAACATTATAATTATTCATCATAAAAATGTTTTTAATTTTTTTATTGTCTTTTTGGTATGTATCTAATTCATAAGTAGATGAAGAAAAGTGCATATGAATATAATCTTCATATGTTATTTTTGGTTCATATTTTTTTATAGGTTTCATATTTACAGCATTTACAATATCACAGAAATCTTTATAACTCTTACAAGTTTTTACAATTTCTTTTTTTTTATCATCTTTCTTTTTATATTCTTCATCGTGTATAATACTTTTTATAAAGTCTTTTCTGACTTTCTTTATATCGAATGAAATATTGGAATCTATAATATCATGAGGATTCATTTTTTCAGACCTTTATAATAATATAGCAATCTTTATGTTCCTATGTTATTTTATTTTATTTTATTTATTTATTTATTTTTTTTTTTTTCCTAATTTTGAAAGAATATATTAATAGAAATAGAAAAAAAACACATATATAATATATAATATATGTTGATTATATATATATATATATATATATATATATATATATGTGTATATTATATCGTTTAAAATTTTCTTATTACATATATAATAATGTATATATTATAAAAACTATATGTATGTGCCTAGTATTTATTTAATGAGATAATATAATATACTAATTAATTCATTTTTTTTTATTTGAAAATATTTTTAACTTATTATTATTTAATGAGATATAAGACCAAATTACATATTATTAATAATACATATGTTATATATTATAAATAAAGACGGGACGGAGAACACACTAAATATGGATTATATAAAATTATTTTATTTATTTATTCAAAAATAATTTTGAAGTTGTTTAATATAGATATGAACGTCTATATATTGAAATTATATACATTGGGGCTCTAAGGAAATTAAAAATATATACATATATATATATATCATCTATTTTAAACAAAAAACAGAAAAAAGGAAAAAGAAAAAGAAAAAATGAAGTCAAATATATATACATATATATATATATATATATATATCAAAGTAATTTATGAAATTTTTTAAAAACTCTTTCAATTTAGGATGATTAATATGATGACTCATTATAAAAAATAACAAAATAATTATATTTTTATTTTTTATTTATTTATATTCTTAAAATATAAAATATTTTATTATTGAAAAGGAAAATATAAAAATAGTGATAATCCATATACATTTTTTATATTAATAATAAGTAGTATGTAAAAAAAAAAAAAAAAAAAAAAAGGAAATTATAATTAAATATATTTTATCCAATATATTATATATATATAATTATTACATATATTTATAACAACACAGAAAAGCGCACTAATTATATATATATATATATATATATATATATTAATATATATCATATATTCCTATACAAATATATTTAATTATATACAATATAATATATATATTATATATATATAGAATAATACCAAAAGATTAAGGAACTAAATAAGGATGTGATAATACATATATTATATTTAAATATATATATATTTATATATTTCGATGTAATTTTCTTTTTTTAAAAAAAAATAATAATATAAATTATTTATGATGAAAATATTTATAAAAAGGTTTTTATAAATATATATATTAAATAATGTATAGAAATGAAAATGTTCCAGATATAAGATAAAAAAAAAACAAAAAAAAAAAAAAAAATTGTGATGATTTAAAAATGAGAACCTAATCGTTTTCTTTTTTTTTAACGTATTTATAAATATAAATATATCATACAATATTATATATATTATATATATTATATATATATATATATTTATATTTGTTTAAAGGATATATATTATTAAGTGTTTAGGTACATAAAAATATACCCATATTATTTCATTATTTTGATATATATATATATATATATATATATTTTTTTTTTTTTTTTTTTGTTTAATAATTCTGTTAATTTTTAAGGAACGAAATACAGAATAAAAAGTAAAAAAATAAAAAAAAGTATGGATACGAAAAATAATTTATATGATGAATTTGGTAATTATATAGGAGATGATATTGACAGTGATGAAGAATATTCTGATTATAATGAAGATGGAGTGAGTGACGGAGAATATAGTAAAGGAAGCTCAAAGAATGATGAAGAGGAAGATAATGATGATGATAATGAGGAGGATGATAATGATGATGTGGAGGAAGAAGATAATGATGATGATGATGATAATTATGATCCAAGTGGGAAGACCTCTAAATTAATTGAAAATATGGATGAATTACAAAAAATATATGACGGTGTTGAAGTGTTTGTTGAAGAAGAAGACACACAAGATATTGAAGAGGCTACAATAAATAAAATTAATGCAAATGTAGAAAGAATTAGTTTTATAAAGAAGTTAGATGTAGAAGCTAATAGAAAGAATTTTGATTTAGTAGAAACGAGTTTACCTAATAATAATTTTAGTTTTAAATATTTATCAGAATTAATGAAACAGACATCTTTTATAAGAAATATATGTATAGCTGGTCATTTTCATCATGGTAAGACTACTTTTGTAGATAGATTGATTGAATATACTAGAGATAAAAATAATAACATAAGAATTTGTAATAATAGAAATAAGAATAGTAGTACAGTTAGTTTTTTTAATGTTAATAATATAAATGAAATA
>NC_031490.1:105288-108550 GCF_001602025.1 Plasmodium gaboni | reverse complement strand
AGGGAACACCATATAATAGTAAAATAATAGATCATTTAATTAATTATACAGATACAAGATTAGATGAACAAGCTAGAGGTTTATCTATAAAAGCTATACCTATTTCTCTATTATTTTCGAATCGTATATATGAAAATATTCCTAATAATATTTTATTAAATAAAAAAAAAGATAATGTAAAATATAAATCGTATCTATTTAATATTATTGATACACCAGGACATGTTAATTTTTTTGATGAATTTTTATGTTCCTTAAATATATGTGAATGTTGTTGTTTAGTTGTTGATGTTGTAGATGGATGTATGTATGTGACAGAAAATATAATTAAAGCATGTATTTATGAGAATGTAAAAATTATATTAATTATTAATTGTATTGATAAATTAATTATGGATTTACGTTTACCACCTAATGATGCATATCATAAAATAAATTATACAATTGAAGAAATAAATATGAAAATTGAATCTATATGTGATTTATTAAATAAAAGTAGTAGTGAAAAAAAAAAATTTTTATTATCTCCTTTAAAAAATAATGTTTTATTTAGTTCAAGTATTTATGGTGTTTTTTTTACTTTAAAATCTTTTAGCAAAATATATTGTAATATATATAATGCATATAATATAGATATAGATGAATTTTCTTTATATTTATGGGGAGATATATATTATGATGAAGAAAATTTTACCTTTGAAGAATCCCCTTTATATGCTAATCAAAAAAGATCTTTTGTTGAATTTATATTAAATCCTTTATATAAAATATTTGGTTATATATGTTCAGAAGAAAAAGAATTTCTTATACCATTTTTACAATCATTTAATATATCTTTAAAAAAAAAGGATTATTTATATAATACTAAATATTTATTAAAAAAAATTAATGGTATGATTTTTGAAGACACTACAGCATTTGTTGATATAATTATTGATAATTGTCCATCTCCATTAGATAATGCAAAGAATAAAACGTTACAAATTTATTCGGGTTCATTGAAAACAAAGATATCATATGATATGATGAAATGTTTGAATGGAAACGAAACAGATAATTTAATGATATATATTATAAAAAATTATCATCGTCCAGAATGTGGAATGATAGATTTATTCGGTAGAGTTATGTGTGGTACTATTAAGAAAGGCCAAACTGTTCGTATATTAGGAGAAGGATATACATTAAATGATGATGAGGATATGATAACAAGAGTGATAACACATTTATGGATATATGAAGGAAGATATAGAATAGAAGTAGATGAAATACCTGCTGGGAATTTTTGTTTAATTGGAGGTATAGATATATGTATAAATAAAACATGTACAATTACAAATGTCAAAAGAAAAATAAATAAAAATAAAACAGATCATATAAATTTAAATTGGTATAACAATGAAAATAATAATAATATTAATAATAATAATAATAGTGATGATAATAATGATGTTAATAATGATGATAATAATAATGATGATAATATAGTTAAATATCAATATGATAAAGATTTATATAATTTAGATAAATCATTTCTTTTGAATGATAATGCAGAAATATTTTATCCTCTCCATAAAAAATTTCGTTATTTAAATTGTGTCAATTCTGTTTTTAAAGTAGCATGTGAACCTATTAATCCATCAGAATTACCAAAAATGTTAGAAGGACTTAGAAAAATAGATAAGGTATATCCTTTATCTAGTACAAAAGTAGAAGAATCTGGAGAACACATAATATTAGGAACAGGAGAATTATATTTAGATTGCATTTTACATGATTTAAGAAAATTATATGGTGATTTAGAAATTAAAGTATCTGACCCAGTTGTTCAATTTAATGAAACAATTATTGACACATCAGCACTTAATTGCTTTGCAGAGACACCAAATAAGAAAAACAAAATATATATGATAGCAGAACCAATGCAAAAAGAATTAGGTGATGATATAGTCCAAGGACTCATACATTTAAATGAAAACCAAAATTTAAATATAGATCAATATATAAATACAATGGATAGAATATTAAATAAAACAAATGAAAATAAAAATAATATTGATCATGAAAAGAATTATTCACATGATTATTCAGATGATGATCATAATAATATAACCAATCATATAAATAATATTGATAATAAAAATACCATTTTTAACGATAAGGAACAAAGAGATGAAAAATTAATAAACGATTTAGATAAAGAAAAAAGGAAAAGCACATTAAATTATAATATAGATCCTAATGTAATATCATTATTAAAAAATAAATATAATTGGGATATTTTATCTATTAGATCTCTTTGGGCTTTTGGTCCAGAAAATAACAGTCCAAATATATTAGTTGATGATTCATTATTTCAAGAAACTAATAAAGAAAATTTATATTCTATTAAAGATAATATTATTCAAGGATTTTCATGGGCAACAAAAGAAGGACCATTAATTGAAGAAAGCATGAAAGGAGTTAAAGTTAAAATATTACGTGCACATATTGATGATGATCCAATTAATAGAGGAGCTGGACAAATTATACCTACAGCAAGAAGAGCTATATATTCTTCAGTTTTATTAGCTACACCTAGATTATTAGAACCAATATTATTAACAGAAATTATTTGTTCAGGTGATTCTGTTTCAGCTGTATATAATGTCTTATCAAGAAGAAGAGGTCATGTATTAAAAGATTTTCCAAAGGTAGGTACACCATTATATATGGTACATGCATATATACCTGCTATTGAATCTTTTGGATTTGAAACAGATTTAAGAACACATACAAGTGGTCAAGCATTCTGTATCAGTATGTTTGATCATTGGCATATAGTACCAGGTGATCCATTAGACAAATCTGTAATCTTACGACCTCTCGAACCTGCACCTATACAACATTTGGCAAGAGAATTTTTATTAAAAACAAGAAGAAGAAAAGGATTATCAGAAGATGTCACAATTAATAGATTTTTTGATGACCCTATGTTATTAAATATAAAGGATGAATTCGCAGAATATTTTTAGCCAAAACAAAGGTCAAAAAAAGGTAAATGTAAAGGTAAAAGTAAAAGTAAAACTAAAACTAAAAGTAAAAGTAAAACTAAAAGTAAAACTAAAAGTAAAACTAAAAGTAAAAGGTTCATTATATATATGTATAAATATATGAATATATATATATATATATATATATATATATATATATATATATATATATATATATATATATATATATGAATATATTTACAATTTTGCTGTATTTATCTATCTATATA
>NC_031490.1:96579-105187 GCF_001602025.1 Plasmodium gaboni | reverse complement strand
TATATATATATATATATTTATTTATTTATTTATTTTATTTTATTTATTTATTTTTTTTTAATGTAAATGCAAAATTTTGAAAGAAAAAAAAAAAAAAAAAAAAAAACACACATTTGTATATAATTTATTAATTTAAAAAATTATTATGTTAACAATTTTAAAGGATTAATAATATAAAAAATAACTTAAGATTTAAAATTGCGGTATTGATAAAAGTATATATAATATATATTTTTTAAAATATAAAATTATTGTTGTAGGCTCATTTATATTTAATTTATTCTTCTTTTATTGTTCTTTGAAATGTTTTCATAAATTTAATATATCAAAATATTTATATATTGAACATACAAAAAGAATATAAAACATATAATCTTCTTAATTTTTTATTATTTTATATTTTTGTATGGTTGACGTTAACATATAATATATAAGATACATGTGTGCATATGAAAACTCCTGAGTATTTTTTTTTTTATATAAATTAAAAATATTCTTGTTTACAAAAATGTATGCTCATGTACTTATAATTATTTTATAATATTAAAATAATATTATATAAATTTATTAATTTATTTTATTTTTTTTTATATATTAATATATATTAAATGTTGCGAGGAAATACATTTTTATTTATATAATATAAATATATTTAAGCTTAAATTGGAAACAGCTGAATTTTTTTTTTTTTTTTTTAAAATATGAACGATGTTTTTTTTATTCAATATATTTTATTTTTGAATAAATAATTAATATTAATATTAATATATTAAGTATGCCTTCATTTATTATATTTTATTATTTTATATTTATATAATTTATTTAATTTTTTCGTGTATTATCCACATATATATATTAAAAGAATATATAATATTTTATAACACTTTCTCTATAAATATAAATATATATATATATATATATATATATATAATTGTTGATCTTTATGCATATAAATTATATAATTTAGAGAAGAATGTGGTACAATTTAAATTTTTGAATTTTGTAAATTTATATAATGTATTCTTTTTTTCATTATGTGTATTATATATAATTATTATTATTTTATTATATTATTTTTTTTTTTTTATTTATTATTTTTATTATTTTATATATTTTTTTTTTTTTCGTTGTGTTATAGAGAAATATACATTTAAATTTCACAAAAATATATGTTTAATATAAAAAAAAAAGTGTAGCACATTGTTATGATATAATTTTTTACATATCTACTATTTAATTTGTTGTATATAGAATTAACAAAAAAATAAAAATAATAAAAAAATAAAAAAAATAAACAACATACAAATGGATATATATATATATATATATATGTATATATATGTATATGTATTGATTTAAGCTTAGATATTTTTTAATTAAAGTATAAAGAATTAAAATTTATAACACTTGTTAGGTCTCTTCCTTATATAGTATAAATATATATATATATATATATGTATGTATCTATTACTACATTGTATGATAGTAATTAATAGTACTTTTATTGATACAAAATAATTATATCCGTAATTTTTAAGACAAAAAAAAAAAAAAAATGAGAGTTCGAAGGTTACAATCTTATTTAACAGAAAATAATTTGTTAAAGAAAAGTTCTCTTGAGAACATAAAAAACTTAAGATTAGGAATAGATGCATTATATTTTTTAAGAATATGTAGTGATTTAAAGGATATATTAAGTGATGTATCTGGTTGTATATCTCCTTGTATTTTTGATATGATAGATAAACAATGTGAGTATTTTAAAAAATGGGATATAAAGATTATATTCATTTTTGACGGCATAACACCTAAAGGACATAAATTATTTTCAGCATATTATCATCAATATATAGATGAAGGATGGTTATATTATGTTAATAATGAAAAGAAGTTATCACATAAATCATTTAGTGAGGTGTCTAATATATGTAATACTGATATATCCTTTTTGTTATTTCATTATTTAAAATATAAAGGATATGAATGTATATATGCTCCATATTTAGCTATATCTCAATTAGCTTATTTTCTTGAAATTAATTTAGTAGATATAGTTTTTGGTCCTCCAACATTAGGATTACATAATGCTACTAAAATAATATTAAATATTGTATGGAAAAAAAACTATTTTGAATGGATAGACATATTATATTTATTAAAAATGTGGAATATAAATAAAGAACAATTTATTGATGCATGTTTATTAGCAGGTACAGAATACTGTTTAACATTTCCTTATCTAAATTTATCTCATTTTAATAATGGATATAAACAATTTAATTTTGGCACATCTATTGAATTTATTAAACAATCCCCTTTAATATCTTACTTACAACACTTTCCAAATGAAGAATTAAGAAAGAGTCATATGAATGGTTACTGTTTATGCAAATCAATGTTAAAGTATCCTCTTGTTTTTTTATGTACAGGTCAGGTCAATTGTTTTTTTTTTCATTCTAACAAAGATCAAAAGGGGTTACCAAAAAAATGTGATACGAATACTTTGAAGGTAAATATAGGACCTAATGAAGATGGTGATCATATGGATAATGCTTCTATAAGAAAAAAAAAAATAATTAATAAAAAGGATATCATTTCAACAGTTGATGAACAGAGTAATAGCAGTGATCGTAGTGTATATAATAATAAAAATAGTTATGAAAAAAATGAGAGAGATAAAATTTTTAATAACAAATGTAAGGGTACCACAAAGAATATCAGTACAAATGATTGCTTTAATGTATCGAATGATACCTATTTAAAATGTGATAAAATGTTAGATAAAAGGGAGGTAGACAATGAAAAAAATTATCATAATTCAAAATTTTCATATGATTCTTATTGTGACGGAGATAAAAATGATGACACAGTTCAACATCATGAGGTAGAAAAAGAAAAATGTAAATACAAAAATTCCAAATTAATATATGAACATAATAGTGATAAATGTAAAGGCAGAAATGAAAAGATTGAGGAGACTGTTATGGATGATTCTACTAAACATATGAAGGATATATATTCAAAAGAGTATTATAAAGAAAATGATATATATAAAAAAAAGAATCATAATAATGAGAAACAACATATATCCAAATTAGTACCTAAAGATTATATAAAAGTAGTAGGAGCAAAATTTCCTACATGTGTTTATTATTTAATGTCTATAGGTTTATTAAGTAAGAAGTTGTTATGTGTACTAGCTATGGGTGAATGGATTGACTATAGTCATCCTATTATAGATTCCTTTGAATATAGGGATACATTAATTGATTTGAGAGAATATAGATGTAGAATATTAGGACTAGTATCCATAAAATTGAATCCTTTCTTTTATAAAAGGAAAATAAAGTTTTTTGATTATGGTTATTATATTAATAATATAATGGATAAAGATAACAAGGCGACATATCTCAATATTGTTTTTAATGACAATTTTTTATGGAAAATAAATAAAGACAATGTTAATGAAGAAATGAATAGACAAAATGTTAAGAATATAGATTTACAGTTTGTGTTAAGATGGCATTTATATAGTGAGAGTAAATCTATATCTTTGATAAGGAAAAGGTGCGAAGGATATGATGAAGATATAACGGAAAGAAAAGCTAGTAATAGTAAAGAAAAGGATGTATATGAAATGGAACGTGGTAATAACAATAGTGTTGATAATAATGGAAGTGGTGATAATGATAAGAGTGATGATAATTATAAGAGTGATGATAATGATAAGAGTGATGACAACAATCGCTGTGATGACAATAATCGAAGTTATGACAATAATCGAAGTGATGACAATAATCGAAGTGATGACAATAATCACAGTGATGATAATAATCACAGTGATGACAAAAAAAATGAACCATCTAATAATAGCGATTATTCTAGCAATAATGTTAACAATTATGAAGATGACGATTATAATAATCATAGTGATTATTTTAAAAAGTCTAATGAACGTACTAAGATAAAGAAAAAATATATGCATTATAATAAACAAATGATATATAAATATAATACTTATTATAAAAACATTTTAACAACAAATAATCAAAATTTTCATAGTTTTTTATGTCTTGTATATTTTATGTTTCTAGAAAATTTAGATATATTCACAAAAAATTGTGGTGTTACATTATTTGGACTTTTATTATCAGAAGTAAAAAATAAAAATATTGATAGTAATATTCTAATTATATTTGAATTATTTAAATTTGGATTTTTAACAACAGAAGCTTTATTACCACCTGATGGGAAATCATATCCTGAAAATGCTTATGCTTCCATTCAAAATAATAAAAAATTAGATGACCAAGATAAAAAGAGTGTTCTTTTATTATCACGTATTTATTCTTTATATAATTCAAATATAGATCATAGTAGAACATATGAAGGTTTAATCGATTTTGATTTATGTGCTTTTTTTGCAGTTGTAAAAATTATTAAAAAAACATTAAGACAATTACTTCAGGCATGTGTAACTAATGTGTTATTAACTAATATGGAATTAATACATATATTACCAGAAAATTTATATAATCCATTTGATATACATATGTGTGGATTTTTTGTAACAAATAATTTTATGGGTGTTCTAACAAAATATTTTCTACTATTTGACTTTGATGATATACAAAACGAAAATACATCGCTCAAACATACAGCTGATAAAAAAATGGAATCAAACAAATTAAATAATGAAATTGAGACAATGAATGATCATCTTTTAAAAGATAAATTCGAAAGGCAAAAAGAAACTGAACATTTATCAAAAAATAATGATTTCAAGGGTTATGATATGTCAACAAATAATCATATAAACATAACACAACAAAATAAAAAAAATAATGATCATATAAATATAAAAGAAATGAATGATAAATTTTTTAAGAAGGAACAACCGGAAGATAAATATATGAAGGTGGATAAAAATCAGAAATATGGTATTAATAAAAAAGAGCACGAGGAAAAAAAGTCTTTAATAGAACTAGAAAATAATGACAAGAATATAATATATAAAGAAAATTATAATGAAAGTGATAATAATTCTTATGTTTACAATGATGAATATAATTTATCTGATAATTCAAACACTAATAATTGTGAAGCTGCTTATAAAAAGCATGAAAATAATTTAGATCTTAAAAAAAAGGAAGAATATAAAACAGATAAAGAAAATTCTGAAACACACATAAATGATAATTCACAAAATAACTTCCACGTATTTGAAAAGGCTATAAGGAAAGAATTCCCAAGCTTTTTGAATCCTATTAATGATTTGTGTAATGCAATAAATACATGGAGAGATCACTTATGCTTAATAACTCAACTAGAAAAACATACAAATGTATATGATCTTGTTTCTGATTTAAAAGCTGCAGATAATTTTTTAGAAGAAAAAATACGCTATATAGGACTCGATAAATCACAAACATATAATCGTATATGTTTATCTAATAATAAATAGATGAGCAGCTGAACAAGAATTTTTATTAATTAGTATTATAAGGATGCTTATTATTTTTTTTATTTTATTTCTCTCTTTTTTTATTTTTTTTGTTAATTAAGAATAAACACATATTATTCACAAATATTAAGTAAATAATAAATAAATAAATAAATATATATATATATATATATATATATATATATATATATTTGTATTTGTAACCATTGTGCAATAAATTTTAAAACACATTTTAATTAATTTTATAATTTCTTCATATGAGTTTTTTTTTTTTTTTTTTTAAATACGTAAAAAATATATATGTATATAACCTCAAACATTTATATTGCATAAAAAATATAAAAGACACTTATAACTTTGTAGTCTCTATAATATATTTATAATATAACAGCACTTTAAATCTACATGAATTATATAGAAATGTTAATGTAAAGGTAAAATTATTTTCTTAAAGGTTTATAAAATATATATATATATATATATATATATATATATATATATATATATTCTCTAATGTTATGTTTTTATTATTTATACATTATTACAATTACCGTAATTAATGAACATTTATGCATTTTTTTTTTTATTTTTTTATTTTTCTGTTTCCCGATGTATAAATAATAATTTCTTCATTTGTGATTTTTTTTTTTTTTTTTTTAAATAATAATAATATATAATATAATAAATGAAGGAAAAAAAAAAAAAAGAAAAAAAAGAAAAAGGAAAAAAAGTATGAATGTAAATATATTTAATATATGGGAATGAAAATAATTACAAAAATATATATATATATATATATATATACATATATTTATGTTCTGCTATTTTCACGCACAAAAGGAGGATAAAAATAAATAGTAATAATAATAATAACAAAAATGTACGGCATACATTTATATTTATATATAAATATATCTTTTTAATTATTTAATTTAATATATTATAAAAAATGTAGAAATCTATAAATTATTAGTTGCCAAAATTCAAACATTTAAGTGCAGGCTGCTGAGCAACATCCAGCTGGTTTAATTTCTTCAGATGATAATCTTTTCATTTGCATGCTTCCACTTGGTTCAAAATTGGATGCTTGAATACTTCTTTCTTGTTCAAAATTTCCTCCACTGTATTGATTGTAAAAGTTCATTTGAGATAAATTTTCACCACTAGCATTATTTTGTGATTTAACACTAGACTGTTTATTCAATAATTCATAGCTTCTATTGATTGCATTTTGATTATAAGCATTTTCATTAAATTGGTTGAAAGAGTTTGCTTGTTGGTATATATTATTTTGGTCTAAACTATATCTTTGTAATCCTTTGCTTTCAGTATATTTTTTATATTCATCTTCCCAATCAATGTTTTTGGAATTTCTTGGTACATATTTTATGATTTCCTCAGAATCTTCAATTTGTTTGAATCTAACAACTTCTTTAATTTGAGGTACTTCAACAATCTTATCATGCCATTTTTCAATAATTTTTTGACGTTCAACTACTTTTTCTACAATCTCAATTTTTGGAACATATTTATTTTTATAGTGAATATGAGGTACTTCAACAATCTTTTCTATATATTTCACCTCAGGAACTTCTACAATTTTTTCAACAATGTGTGTAACATTTTTTGGAACATGAATAATTTTCTCTTGAATAATAGTTTTTGGGACATATTTCTCTACGGTCTTAATAATTGGAACTTCAACGGTTTTTGTTACAACATCAACAGGTTGATAAGCTGTTAAGGCAACCCATTTTCTATCTACTGTTGAAGTCTCTTTTGCATCTAAATTATCTAATTTTTGAAAACTGCTTGAACTTTTGATTGAATCTGCCATTTTTTACTTTTCTATTGTTATATTTTTTATGTTATGTTTTTTTATTTTATTTTTTCTGCTCGTGTGTATGTTATTACAACAAAAAGAAACCTTATATTTTTATTTTTACACAAAAAAAAGTAACGGGAAAAATTAGATTAAAATAAAATAAGAACTATAGTAATTATAACTACAAAAAAAAAAAAATATATAAATATAATAAAAGAACTAAAAATTATTAATATAACCAATTAAACAAAATTTAGGTTAATATGGTTTCAATAATTAACACGCTTTATAGGTTTAAATATAACAAAACAGATAAAAAAATCAAACCAAAAAACAAACAAAAAAACAAACAAAAAAACAAACAAAAACAAACAAAAATATTAAAAAGGAATAAAATAAAAAAAATACAATAAATATATATATATATATATATATATTTAAGGAAACAAAACGACAAAATATATAAAGGTATAGGAAACGTTTCTGTTATATATACTATATATATATATATATATATATATATATATATATATATTTATTTATGGGTTTATATAAATGAAAAATCTAAGCAAATTGGATGACAAATGGAAAAAAAAAAAAAAAAAAAAAATGCTGAATAAAGATTTTAAATTAAATATAACAGCAAATTTTTTTTTATATGTGACACCACATTTAAAACATCATTTTTTTTTTTTTGTTCTATATCATTTATTTTTAATATTTTATTTTAGAAATTATTATTAATTAATATGTATATATATTATATTATATATATATTATGGTAAAAGAAAATAACAAAAAGAAAAAAAAATAATAATAAACAAAAAGATGAAAAAGAAAAATTAGCTTATCGACACAATGGTTATATATATTATTATGAACAGTTCATGTAAAAACTATTTTACTTTTTTTTTTTTTTTTATTTATTTTTTTATTTATGTGCATATTATTAGTATTTTATAATCATTTATACATAAATTAAGGATAATAATAATAATATAAATAAATAAATATGATTAATAAATAAAATTAAGTGTAATTTGTTCATTCTTTTATTTTTCTCTTCATATATAATTGTACACACAAAAACGACATTGTGTTAAAATGTATATATAGCTGTAAATTAAAAAAAAAAAAATTGCACACAAAAAAAAAAAAAAAAAAAAAAAAAAAAAAAAAAATAGCTGTACATAATATTTTAATAGGCAACGATTTATATTAATCTCTAATAAAATATTTTTCTAATTTTATTTTTTTTTTTATAACATTAATAATTATTCTTATTTTATAAAAAAAATATATAAAAAAATAAAAATTTT
>NC_031490.1:93065-96523 GCF_001602025.1 Plasmodium gaboni | reverse complement strand
AAATTTCTCCTTTTTCTATAAATTTTTACACATACTATAAAATGAAATAATAATATAAATACATAGATAAATATATATACATAAACTTTTGTATATGAATTTTTTTTTTTTTTTTTTTTTTATGAACGAAAAATAATTTTATATAGAATATTTTAAAATTATATTTTGTATATGGCGGTAATATCAACTGTTAATGCATTATTATTTTTTATTAAATTTTTTTTTTTTTTTTTTTTTCTGTCCAATGATAAATACAGCATGTCATTATATATTATTTTGATTTAAGGGTATATTTATAAATTTTAAATTAATATAAATCCCACTTTATATTATGGCCCTTTTTTATACATTAGGATATATTATATATAGAGAGAAGCTTATTATTAAATAGAAAGAATTAGAAGAAGAAATATATATATATATATATATATAAATAAATATATATATATATATATATATATATATATATTACATGTTAGTATAATTGAGTTTCTAGTGTGATCAGAATAATTTTAGTTTTTATACAATTATGCTGACATGTTCATAATTATTGATTAAAAATTTTTAGAGAATTGCAAAATTTTTTACTTTTCCCATTTAATAGGAAAATAAGGAAAAATAAATATTAATAAAAATAGAACAATATGAAATCAAATAGAAAAAATTGGTATGTAATATTATTAAATTGTCTTAAATGTTATTGTGTTATAGAATTTAAAATATATTATTTGTGCCTTAATGGTATAAAAAATGTACATTTTTTCTTTCAATTGTCTTAATATAGGGTAAGAATTATTAAAAAAAAAAAGAAAAAAATGAGATAATCAAAACATTTATATATTATTTATGAAAAAACATTTTGAATATACCAATTGGTGTATATAATATAATTATAATTCGATCTAAAAAAATGATAAAAACATTAACATATTTATTATTTATTCACAATGTATGAATAATTAACGTAAAATTCCCCTTTTTAACAATACATAATTTAAATTTGTAAAATTATATATTTATTTAATATCTACATAGTCCAAATATTATTATATAAAATAATATAAATATATTATATAAATTTTTAAAAGAAAAAGAAAAAGAGAAATAAAAATAAAAAAATAAAATTAAAAAATAATATTTATTTATATATATATTTAATAATATTATTAGTAAAAAATAAATAGTATATTATATAATTATATATTTTTCTTTCATCTCAATAATTTTTATAAGGTATAAATATATATATATATATAATATATATATATAATATATATAATATTTATATATATATTTATACAAACCTATTTGTACATAAGTATAATAATGTATGGTGATATAGGTGTACATTTTGATGCTTATTTATATGGGTTTATAAATATAATTTAAAATTACTAAAATTATAAAGAATAAGTCATTAATATATTTCCAATTATTCAAAATATTGAATGAAATTATTTATAAAAACCAAAATAAAAAAAAAGTTAATTGCAACAATGATGTAATTATCTTTAATTATATATTTATTTTACCAGAAAAATGATTTCTTATAAAGGGTAAAAATTTGTATAGTATACAAAATGTATACATATTAATTTAATATATATAATAATATATTTAAAATATATGAATAAAATATAAAATATGTATATATGCATATTAATATTATATATATAAATATGTATATAATATTATATATTTTTATATATTAAATAAAAGCAAAAAAAAAAAAAAAAGAGAGAATATGAAGCTTATTAGGGGTTATTATAAATAGTAATATAAAATATATTTATAATATAAATACCATAATATATATACTTAATAACTGAAAAGTGGGGGGGGGAAAAAATAATACAATAAAAAACCTTCATTATATTATTTTTGTGTTTATATATAATAATTTATTATAAATATAACATAGGTACTTTTTGTTTTTTTTTATTCATTTTCTTCATAATATATAAAAAACATTATTATATTATATTGAGATAAATATATATGTAATAAATATATATATTATAATATTATATATACATAATGTATTTATATATAATATATTATTACAATTTCTTTTATATTTAATAAATATATATGTTTAATATATCATTATTAAAAAAAAAAAAAAAATTTTTCCTTTCTTTTCCTTTTTTTTTTTTTTTTTTTTTTTATATCATATCAATTGAGTATTTTATTATATCATCTGTTATATATATGTATATATATTTATATAATATAATTAATGATCTATTGAAAAAAGAAAAATAAATAAAATTTTTTTCATTCTTTTTAAAATGTTCCAAAAAGGAAATAAAAAAGATATTACTATCATATAATCCAAAAAAAAAAAAAAAAAAGAAGAATCATATTTATATGAATATTTCTATAAAAAAGAAATAAATTTCACAAACAAAATTTTTATTCTCTTTTAGATTTATTTAATTTTCTTACAAAAAAATTTTAAATAATAAAATTCTTATATTTTATAAATTATATTTGTAAACAAAATGAGTAAATTAATGAAAGGAGCTATTGATAACGAGAAGTATAGGCTTCGTCGTATTCGTATTGCTTTAACTTCCAAAAACTTAAGAGCCATAGAAAAAGGTAAATATATATATTTAAATAAATTACTTTTTATATGTACATGATATATATAAATTTGAATATGAATATTGTGATGAATATAAGCTGTACATATATATTAAGTAATATATATATATATATATATATATATATATAGTTAATTATTTATAAGATTATATGCATATCTATATATATTTATATATATGTATGAATAGATTGATTTTATTTCATTCTTTTAAAATATGTAAAATAATGTATACCTTGGAATATTTGTTTTATAACATATATGTTTATTCTTCCGTTTTATTACAGTATGCAGTGATATAATGAAAGGAGCTAAAGAAAAAAATTTGAATGTATCTGGACCTGTAAGATTACCAGTAAAAACCTTAAGAATAACTACCAGAAAATCACCATGTGGAGAAGGTACAAATACATGGGATAGATTTGAATTAAGAATATATAAAAGACTTATTGATTTATATTCACAATGTGAAGTTGTTACACAAATGACATCCATCAATATTGATCCAGTTGTAGAAGTTGAAGTTATTATAACTGATTCTTAAATTAAATGAATAAATATAAATATATATTTGTTTTTTTCTTTTTCTTTTTTTTTTTTTTTTAATAATTTTGAAATAATAAAAAATTAAAATTAAGGTTCAGATATTTTATTTTGATGAATTTTTACACCCAATGAGAAAAGGAATAATTCAGATATATAGAAAAACTAAGGAAAAAAAAAAAAAAAAAAAATAATAAAATATATTGTTATGTATAATTTTATTTTTTTTATAAATTATATTATATATATTTATTTACATTGTTATTTATTTATTTAATAATAACAAAAATGTACGGCATACATTTAT